>NC_141021.1:58015000-58315000 GCF_052040795.2 Danio rerio
GTGTGAATATAAGCAGCTTCTAATGGTTAACAGATATTATTTTATTTCAGCTTTGTCTTTAGAAACACTTTGATTGACATTCTCCCTTTGTACGTGTCATCAGAGGGGGAAAGCCCCACCCACTACCCTAGTAGCAAAGAATTCTGGCCCAGATTTGGCATAAAGCTGGCACAGCAGGCATTCATCCGGCATACAGCATGTGGGCCAAACATGGCCCGGGTTTGGCAGAGGTGGCACCGTCATTAAGGCGGCACACAAGATTTGGGCCAGATGAAAAACGTAGTATTTGGCCCAGATTTAAAAATTTGATAAGTGGGCCATGTGAGTTTGGCCAGTCTTGACCCACATTTAAAATACACTAAAATCATTTTTGAGTAAAGAAAAAAAATTCTACTAATCAGGTCACTTTGAGAAAAAGCGTGCCCATAGTGTGCCTAAAGCGCATCACTCCATGGGTTTATCAATTTCATTGCAATCGTGACACACCAACCTATCTGGCCCAGTTCAGGCCCAGTTATGAGTTATTAACTTGGCTGAGACTTGGCCCAGATATGGTCTGTGTTTGGCCCTTGTCTGGAAGCCAGATTTGGTCCAGTCATGTACTGTAATTCACTGCGGCATGTGGGCCAAGCAAAACCTGATTGTGTGGGCCAGAGCAGTTTTGCTATGTGGGTAGTGACCAGATCTCTCCGTCATTAGAATAGGACATTAGCAGGGCTTGACCTTAACACCCGCCAACCCACCAAATGCGGGTAGATTTCAGTGGTGGCGGGTAAGGCAGACACTCCCACTAACCACTTTGGCTGGTTGAAAATAATTTTCCCGGATAATAATTCTTAAAAGCAGGGGCTCGACAATAAGGATGATCCAATATGCATGCAAAGGCCATCTTAGAATTGAGAAGCAACACGACTGACAAAAATAATTGCGTTCCCACGAACAGAAAGCAGGTGAATACCGAATGAGAGGATAATCACTCGAGCTAACAGCTGATGTGGTGCGCGCGACTGTTTAAAACGTGTGGCGCTCCCGTTTCCTTGCATGAAGCAACTGTATCTAGAAACACAACTGATGTGATCGGTTCTCTTTCAAATAGCCTTGACAAAAAATGATGCTCATGCACCCACAGTCTTGCTGCTTTCAAGAGTTTCAGATTAGTCTTTTTATATAAGCAACACTGGTTGCTTTCGCTTTAACCATTCTTTGAACAGATGATTAATTAGTCAAACGTTAACATGGTGTGTGTGTCTGTGAGATCATCCTTTCATTATCACATGGTATGTTTTTTAATAGGTTTTATTTATCTTTTTTTAAATAACATTGCTTTAATGGGGTATTAACTCCCTATTTATGTGTAGTTAACGGCTGGTCTGGGACCTTTAGCCAGAACATATGTGCATATGTTTTGTTAGATAAAAAGTAAAGTATACAGCTATATTTCGCTTGTTTTGATACATTTTAACTTTGTGGCTAAGAAATAGTTAATTATTTATGTTTGGTATGGTCAGAGATAAATTTGGTAAATCTTTAATTTTGAGCTCTGGAAAGTATGGGGAAATAATAACTTTTTTTTTTATTGCATCCAAACACAATTACAATAAGGCAAAATTTGAATAACAACTATTATCTACATTTATAGAACAGAGCACAAATATTAAAGTCAATAACATAGTAAATTAAAATGAAAAAAAGTAACTTAAACCAGAGAAAAAAGAAAAAAAAACATTTACATCGGGTCTTCTATTAATTTAAAATTTCTCAATAGACTAAAGAGTCTTCTTCCACATTTTGATTTTATGAGCTGTAAAGATTTACAGTATAGCCAAAATTCCTTTTGGAAAACTAAAAACAGTGGTTTGGTTTTAAAGAGCCCATATTATACATGAAATAGGGTCATATCTTGGTTGTAAGGGTCTCCAACAACAGTCTATTATGCATGCAAGGTCAAAAAACACTTTCATGGTCTTATAATCTGCATTTATTTTTACCTAATTATCCCAGTGACTCCTGTATGAATCGTCCAGTGATTCGTTTGTTCCTAAACCCCTCCTTAGCGCGAAGCTAATCTGCGCTGATTGGACCGATGACAGTCTGTCGCGATTGGTCGACTGCCTTCAGTCAGAGTGAAAAGCCAAACAGCTAATCAGCAATATAAAAGTAATCACAGTTCATACACGCTCGATAGTGTAGGCGTGGAGTTTAGCTGCCAGTGGGTCAATGTAAATACAGACTATGGACTTGAAAATACAGACAACTAACTATTTTATTGAGCAAAAACTCCAAAAACAGTTGAGGGATCTCCTAGCTTCTCACTCTGCTCTTTTCACAGACACACACGCATATTGCACACACACACACACACACACACACACACACGCACTTAACCCTGCTCTGGACGACAACGCGCGCACACACACACACACACACACACACACACACACACACACACACACACACACACACACACACACACACACACACCCACCTCCGGACGACAGCGCGCGCACACACAGACACACACACTACTCCTCGTCCACGGAGCTCCGTTAAAGCAGCACGCGTCGCGTTTTTAACGTGATTTTGCACGCGATAAGAGAATATAGCCAGTTAACCTTATACAGTACACGCGGTTACAAGTAACAAATCACAACTAAATACATTTGCAAGCTAGAGTCAACGAGGCAACTTTAATCGCACGTATTTACACTTGAGAAATGGAGGAAGAAAAATCCATCCTGACATCCATCAGTTACTCTTTACTGATCCTTCCTTTAACAAACGCTGATGAAGTATTCTTTGTAGCATGTAGTTTCCAGAAGTTTCCAACTGCTTGGCTATAATGCTGAGGTTTCATCTTTGGGTAGAGACTCAATATATCCATCTGCAGTGTGACTTCAATCCACCGGCATGTTTGTGTGTGTGTGTGTGTGTGTGTGTGTGTGTGTCTCTGGGTTTCTGCGTCAGAGGGCGGGGCCTCAGGTTTGAAATCTCCCGGGTTTGCGCGTGCACGTGAATAACTTGGTTTCGTTCGTACGTCATGGCGAAACACCTAATGAATCGGTATCAAGGCGACTCGTTTGAAGCACTATGAGTCGACTCTTTTATAGATGAATCAACCGTTTTAAACACTGTATTCTTACAGATTTAAGCCTTAGCTGGATACTTCACTTCACTTAGAGCTGTGTTACACACTACATGGAGGGGAATTTTCAAAAACCCATAATATGGGCTCTTTAAGGCACTTGCATTTATGAATTTAAAATTTTCCCAAAATTAAAATATTGTTCAATACAAATTAAATATTAACATCTTTCCCTAATAAACCAAATAAAATATCATTTTTAGAAAATTGGGAGGACAACTTGAGAGAAATCTTCAACCATTCGAATAAATCAGACCAAAAGGTTCTGCTATATAAACATTCAAAAAATAAATGTGCAGTCGATTCAATGTCAATCTCACAGAATGTACAGTTGTTGTGCTCAAGGTTAAATCTATGTCTAAGAAACTCTGAAGATGGGTAAATATCATTAAAATTTTAAAATTTACTTCTTTAGCTTTGGGAGGTATTGGGAAGGAAAGAGACATTGTTCTTAATTCGGTAATAGAGCTCTTGGAAAAAAGAAAAGAGATATTATTTCTATTAGCTTGAGTTGGAAATTCATCTTGGGTTAATATCGATCTTATTATTTTATTGGATATTTCACTCCGAATAAAATCTTGTCCGTTTATCAACAAACAAGGCAGATGAAGTGTGTAATTTATATTGGAAACCACATTACTAACCATCGTTAGAAATGCCTTCGGAATAGATTTTAATACCCTAGTGCAGTGGTACTCAAACTTTTTTCATCAAGTACCACCTCAGAAAAAGATTCTCTCTCCAAGTACCACCAAAATGAGCAGTATTGAAATTCAGTAGTGTAGTAGGCCGAGTAAAGCAGCTACAACTCTGCACAGTTAAAAAAACGTGGCAGATTACCTCAGAAATATAGGCTATATGTCATATATGGCATATTATATAAATCATTTTTGATAAATTTTGAAATGTATTTAGCATGTACATGACATATTTCATTCCTCCACGTACCACTAGAAGGAAGCCCGCGTACCACTAGTGGTACACGTACCACAGTTTGAGAACCACTGCCCTAGTGTATTGCTTATGATCCCATTTAAAGTTATATTTTTCACAAAAATGGGAAATAATAACTAATTGGAATACTATGAAACCCTGACCCATTTGTTCATGATTATTGAGCAAGCTCATACATGACACACAAAGTAAAATGAATGAGGCATGTGGAGATAACGCAAACTCTAAATCAAGTAATTTTAGCATGTCAAAGTCATATTTATGTGAATAAAATATATTTTTTCTAACAATAAAAGTGTGGCTAGTGAAAATGCAGAGTGGCTAGTAATGTTGGAAAACTACTAGCCACAGTGGCCGGTGATCAAAAAGGTTATTGTCAAACCCTGAACATAGTGTTGTTTTTTTAATCTGCCACTATGCTGACACACAGGCATTTGTAGCTCCGCCCACTTTTGAAAAGAGCACAATCTCGTTTAAATTTAAAGCGACAGTCGCTAAAACGCCACAATTAGGATCAAAGCCTGAAAGCGTCAGTTCAGAGGGTTATAAAACAGTATTTGTGTGGTATTTTGAGCTGAACTTCAAACACACACACACACACACACACACACACACACACACACACACACACACACACTCTAGGGACATCTGAGACTTGTTTTACATTATGTAAATAGGCACATAATAGGTTCCCTTTACTTCAATTTAATTCTGTTCAGTGATGTACTGTAAATGTGACACATTTCTCCTGTGTGTTCAGATCTCAGAGTGGAGACTCCTGCAGAGGTGGTTGAAGGAGATTCTCCAGTCTTAACTTGTAAAAGCTCCTGCAATCTCGGCAGCTCAATCTTCAGCTGGTATAAAAACGGCAAGTCTTTCCCAGAATCGGTGCGTCAGAATCAGCTGCTTCTGCAGTCGGTCAGCAGAGAAGATTCTGGAAACTACAGCTGTGCAGTGAGAGATCTGAAAGATCTGCCGTCTCCTGCTCTCACGCTCAACGTCAGATGTACGGCGAGACCTTCAGCTTCTCACTCTCCTCAGATTCACCACTGTCAAACTCACTGATGATGATTGTTTTTCAGATCCTCCAAAGAGCGTCTCAGTGTCCGTCAGTGGATCTGCTGTAATAGTGTCTGGAGATTCAGTGACTCTGAGCTGCAGCAGCGACTCAAACCCTCCTGCTGTAAACTTCACCTGGTTTAAGGAGAATCAGAGCTCGGCTGTTGGATCTGGAAAGAGTTTCAACATCTCCAGCTTTAACTCCAGTCACAGTGGACGATACTACTGTAAGGCGCACAATAAATATGGCTCTCAGAGATCAGAGTCTGTTTCAGTCACTGTTGAAGGTGAGGATCATCGTGAGGTCAGTGTGTTTATAATGAGCGTCTCTGATTAAAAGCACTGATTTTTCTCTGGTCTGCACAGAAAGCAGCTCATCTTGGGTCTTGATCACAGCAGGAATCACTGCAGCTGCTTTTGTGATGTTTGTAATTCTGATGGTTTTCATATTGATCAGAAGGTGAGTGTTTAAACTGTACAAATTCAGCCCAGGATCATTGAAACATTTTGCCTTAAGGCTGGCTTACACTGTGTGATTTTGTTATAATCCTGATCAATTGTAGCATGTCAGACTGCACAAACATGGTTCCCATGTCACACTGTAAGATCTCAGCTATCAAAAGGTGCGTTCGACATGAAGCACAGCTGCAGCCAGTGATCAGCGAGATTAGCCAAGCGCAGGTGGGGGCGGAGTTGAAAACGGAGCCGTCAAGCTGGACACTTCGGAGCTTTATGATGACCGATCACATGGCCTGATCATTTATTTATTTATTTATTGCAATAACAACAAAATATATACAGTAAAAATAAAACAGAATACAGTCTCTACAAACTATAGTTCATTTTTAAACAATACGGGAATTATAAATTAAATTTAATAGCCTATAAAACAAACGCATGAAAAATAACGAGAAACGAGAGGGAAAAACGAGAGAGCACATAAAAAAATAAATAATTATTCACGAATAGGGTTATTTTGGATAATAAAAGCATTTAAAAAAAGCACTTTAATCCAAAAAGATTGAACAAAAGGACACTTTAAGTAGAAATTTCCCAGAAAGAGCAGGTACATCAATGTCACTTTTAAAATTTCTGCCTAAACGGCTTGACAGAAAATAAAATATTTTATAATCATATAGTTTTATATTTAATACAATATTATACAATATTAAAAAATCTTAATTTGTTAGGAAATCTTTACATGGGTGTCAAGATCAATGATGATAATTATTTTATTATAAGTCTGTAAGACTTATTTGAGTTAATATTTAGGTTATTTACTACAATATATCATTTAAATCATATATAGAGCTGAATACAGTAGTCTGTATAAAAAGGCCAAAAAAAAAAACCAGTGCAAACAATCCCTTATAAACAAATAATTTAACAAAAGATGATACTGCAGTAAAATATTTGTAGTCTTTTAATAAGCATGACGTGTACAAGATAGAGAGGGTATGAAAAGTGATTTGTTTGTTTTGAAATTTCTGGATCGGAAGTTGTCCAATAATAAACCCAAATCACTCGTGGTGGTTGTCATGCAGTGAACTCGGCTAATCGTGTAATTTCGGTGTCATCATCTCAGCTCCAGCAGTCGCTCTTCAGATGCTGCACCGGCTGAATCAATCGATTTTGATCAATCTGCGCAGCACTGCAAGAAGTCGAACGCACCTATAAAGTCAGACTGAACGACTGAAGATGCCCCAAACACGGAAGAAACTCTTTAGAGTTTGACGTCATCTAACTGTGACACTTTCACAATCCTGCATTCTGAAATGATTCCTCACAGCAAACGTAAACAATCTGTAAGGGCAGTTTTGCACACAGCATGTCTCAATCATAAAATCAGGAAGAAATTAAATGTTTTGACATTTCCCCGTGGTCTTTTGAGTTGTCGCATGGATTGCGTCATCAAATTCTGAGCTCCTATTGGTTCTTGGATTGACGCTCATCACAGCTGTTGTCTGAAATCTTCAGACACTGCCAGAACTTCATCAGAGGAAAAATCTGATCGCGACAGGCTATCTGTGAACATGTCAAAACAACGATCAAAGATCACAGATTTTAGCCTAGGATTTCAGGAATCTTTTAAAATTCCTCAAATCTGTCTCAGATGACAAAATTGTGGCTGGAATCTCACAGTGTGAGCAGGGCTTTAGTCTACATTTTTGCTCAACGTTTCTAAACATCTTTCACAGGAAGCGAGTGACTCCATCAGAAGAGCAAAACCACAGAGGAAGTGGTAAAACGGTATGTAAATCACCTCTTGTGTGATTGGTCAGTGATGAGCGAATAATTAATCCTCTCATCATTGTCAGGTGGAGTCTCCTGAAGACCTCTACATGACTCTTGACCCCAAGTCCAGATGCTCTGAATACGACACACTGGATGTGAGTTACTCTGCTGGCTCTGTTTATCATCTACAGATATAACATCTGATCTTATCATACTCTTAGTTTAGTTTAAACTTTATTGTCCGTTCTGCTTGACACAGAAAGGACATTTTTCTTCAACACTGGCTTTAGGACAACAATTACAAACATACAACAACGACACAATAACACTTATCAACACAACAACATAAGTTCAAAGTTTAAAAACCAAATTAGCCCCATGCACAATACTGCAAATCATACTTGGTAACCACCTCATTCACTACAAACATTGATCCGGTTTAGAACAACAACTGCCATTGGGATAAATGACTTTTTATAGGCATTTCTTCGTGCTTTAGGAATTCTAAACCTGCGTCCTGATGGTAGCAATTCAAATGCTGAGCAAAGGGGATGTGTATTATCTTTAAAAATCACAACTGCTCTTTTTTTCCATAAAAGAGTCAAATAAAATCTGCAATGAATGCTGTTTGCGACCAGTTATCTTATTTGCCTGATTGATAATTTGCGCTAATTTCTTTTTCTGTTTAAGTGTTGTGTTACCAAACCATGAAACAATATTATATGTGAGAACACTCTCTATAAGTGATCTATATGCCAAGTTTAAAGTCTGTGTACTAACATTAAAACTTCTCAATTTGCGGAGGAGATAGAGGCGCTGACTTGCTTTCTTATAAACCGCCTCTACATTACTATTAAAATTCAATTTATTGTCAATTTATTGTTTAATTGTCAATCTCTTTAATATCTCCAGATTATGAAGAGATCCTGTGAAAACACAGACATCCCTGAAGGACAAGACCCAGTTTATCATAACATCGGCAGATGAATGTCAAACTTCCATTTAATTTTTACAGTTCATTTTAAAAACACTGTGGAAACCTTCAAACACTCAAATCCATCAATCTAGTTTATATTTAATATTTAGAAATAAAAAAAAATGCTGGATCACTTTTTCATTCATTAGTTTTCCTTCTGCTTAGTCCTTTTATTCTTCAGGGGTCGCCACAGCGGAATGAACCGCCAACTATTCCAGCATATGTTTTACCCAGCAGATGCCCTTCCAGCTGCAACCCAGTACTTGGAAACACTCATACACCCTCACAATCACACACTCATACACTGCGGCCAATTTAGTTCATCAATTCCCATATACCACATGTCTTTATTGTGGGGGAAACCGGAGCACCCGGAGGAAACCCACGCCAACACGGTGAGAACATGCAAACTCCACACAGAAATGCCAACTGGCCCAGCCAGGACTTGAACCAGAATCTTCTTTCACTGAGCCACCGTGCCGCCTAAGCTAATAATAATAGTAGTTTTATTCCAATCACAGTCTATAAAGAGGAATTAATAAACCCTCAGATCCTCATGTTTTTATTTTGCATGCTACTTTAATTAATATCTATTTATATGACATGCTTGTTAATGTTTTTACAAGAGTGCATGTTGGACGTTTCTCAGAGAAGAGAGGAAGCTGATGTTCAGAAGTGCTATGTTCCTCGAGTGACACACTGACCTAAGTTTTCATCATCGTTTAGTAGGCACATACTGTATCTATGCAAATTAAGTATACATACAGCCCAATCGTGCGAGGATTGAGATAATTCTCGCCTACTCTTTTATAAATATTTGGGGAATTCAAACATACCCAATCCCTCCTCTACTGCTTTTAGCATACCTAATAGTAGGGAAGTACGCTGTTTCGAACACAGCCTAGGTGTGGTGTGTGATGATAGCAGGCCTTCTGCACTTCCTCTTTCTCTCCTTTGTGTGGATGTTCCTGTGCGTGATTGGAGATCTGCTTCCTCCGGTTGTGGCGTGCGTGTCTAGAGGGCAGTGAACAATCAATTAGTGATATTGTTTATGAATGGAAAATCGTTGCATTTATTTAATCACAAATACAGAACAAATTGTAAAAGGTCATTGCACTATAAAATAACTGTTCAAAAGTAGTTTATAATTTAATTAACTCATTTATTGCTGTGATTTTAATTGAATTGAATGTTCTGCTTCATTACTCCAGTCTTCAGTCACATGATTCTACAGAAATTACTCTAATATTATTTATTATTTCTATTAGGATTATTAATTTTATGATTATTAATGGTAATAGTAATAAAAGCAATAAGTATAGTGTTTTTTAAAAATAGTGTCCCAAAAGCAGTTCAGCTTTATACAAGACCAAAACATGTGCATCAGTGGCTGAGGGGGAATAACAGCGATTACAAGCAGGATGTATATGCTGAAAGTGCTTTGAGAGCTTTAGGTTTGTCCAGTGTACACAATGTACAGTTCAACACTGCAGGAGTCCATGTCTTGCACAGTGAATACGGCATAAGACTGATTCCCAAAATTTGAGGGTGTCCTCCATAATGCGTCTTTTATATTTTGACGAGTGAATATTTACAAACATATTTTCAATTTGTAGGATGAGAGAGTTTTATCTGTGAAGTGGATTCATATTTATAATTAAACTATGAAAATATAACAGTGAACAGCTGATGACTCAAATTCAAAATGAGTCCAAAATGATGGCTTGTGTATTAAAGCATGTGAATGACTCATTTTCCCTTTCAGGTTCTCTTTTTAATGTTTTTAAAATAAAATTAAATTAAGGTCCTAATAAACAATATAATGTATATGTTGTGTTTGTGAAGGCCTTTGTGAGATTACACTGTTTTGAATACAGTATGAAATTTAAATGTATATTTGAATTTAAGGAAACAGTGCATGATATTTCCCCATCAGGATGATTACAGTAAACACCACAGCACGCAAATGTTTGGTTTGTTAGGCGGTCAACTGTTTCAGGTGAAGACCACTGCCTTCAGCTCATATCAGGTAAGATCTTTCCGCTCTTAATAATGATGTTGTTAAATCATATAAATCATGAA
This sequence comes from Danio rerio, assembly GCF_052040795.2. Classification (NCBI taxonomy): domain Eukaryota; kingdom Metazoa; phylum Chordata; class Actinopteri; order Cypriniformes; family Danionidae; genus Danio; species Danio rerio. The sequence continues at coordinate 58,025,449 of NC_141021.1, forward strand.
GTGGTTGTGTGGTTTGTGTGTTGTTGGATTTGTTTGAGTAGTTTGGGCTTTGAGCAGGTCAGGACTGTTATGAAAATCGAAATCATTTAAAATCATCAAATGTAAATTAATAAATGCAGTGGAGTATTTTTCTTGTGTGTGTGTGTATGTTTTTATATCCTAGTGGGGACTTAAAGTTAAATGCACACAGACTCACGGGAACATAAATTGACAGGGTAACCGCAGGGTGCTAAAAGTCTTACATTTCAAAATCAAAATTGTAGGTCTTAAATTCACTGAAATATAGTGTTGTAGGTCTTGAAACATTTTAAACAGGTCTTAATTTTCCTATGTCCACGCAACGCTACCCAATCAGACCCATTTAATCAATCAGACCCATCTCAATAAAAGTTTTAACACACGTTTATTTATCAACTCTATTTACCAATATACTTAAATTATCTTCCTAACAATATTATTCGTTTTTAATGGTTTTTAATGTTTTAACTGGGCCTTTAGAAAAGCATTTAACTTTGTGTAAGTCTGAAATTTCATTGTTAATGGTCTTAGAAAGGTCTTAGGTCTTAAATTAGACTTGATGAAACCTGCAGAAATCCTGACTGAGGTCCACTCAGGCTTACAAATCATACAGAATAATGTATGTTGAAAATGTACAAATGGATTGCTTCTGTGAGGGTAATAAATGCTAAACAAATCTTTATGTTTTGTGTATGTTGTTGTTTATCATGCATTATAGCCAGTCCTAATTGTTTTTTTTTTACCTGAACTGTGAAGGAAACTCATCTTCTGGACTGATTAGTGGATGAACAGAAACACATCAGACTGTCATAATTGACAATGGCCTGCATAATTCTGTTTAAAGGTAAGATTATTTCTCATAGTTCAAAACTCTTGACTTTAACTGAGTTGATATAATAAATTTAGATTTCACATTTTCAAATTGCAGCACAATTTAATTCAGTATCATTTGTGTTTTTCCTATTTTAGGATTTATAAATGCTCTGAGTACCATCTCTGTTATAATGCGTATGTATAACATTTTTTCAGCTTCATTATTATGTTGACACTTCATGGCTGTTGATTGATCTCACACACGTTTACTGTTTAAATGCAATAAAGGTGTGTATGTGATGTATAAATGAATGTCTTTGAGTCAGAGCTACATAGGGCTGCACGATATTGGAAAAAATTGACATTGCGATATTTTTTTCCCCTGCGATATATATTGCGATATTATATATATATATATATATATATATATATATATATATATATATATATATATATATATATATATATATATATATATATATATATATACTTAAAACTAGGGCTGTGACGGTCACCATGACAACCGCGTCACGGCCGTAGTACGTGACGTCACGCACTTTAAAACACAAATTACTGTTATGTTGCCAAGTATTACATATCTGTTAGAATATAACATTAGGCGCGATTCAGCAAGTTCAAGTTCAACCATGAATCTTGTTAGAAAACGAACTCTTACATCTGGGAACATTTTGGATATGTGCCGACTGAGAAAGGTGAACGAATCAATTTGGATTAAGCTTTTTGTATGGGGGTTTTAAGTAAAGTGTGTTTTAATATTCACTGCTGAGAGTCCAAACACTGAGGAGCAAATCCATCCATACGCAGATCCACGGGTCCCGAACCATGCAAGATAGTGGCGATTGACGGCGAGGGAAAAAAGCCATGTAGGCTTAATCAACTCCTGTCTTCTAAACGCAGAAGCCCAGCTCAGCCAGGCATGGCAGAGGCATTTGCAAAAATGGCCAGATACAAAAGAGAAAGTGATAAATGGAAGACATTGACGAGAAATGGAGCAACATATTTGGTAAATACTTAAGAACGAGCCGCTCCGCAGAGTAGAGAAACCTGCGTCGCGAGAAATGCGGGCGGCGGAACAGAAGGAGAAGCCCTCTCTCGCATGGTTGTGAAAAAGTACCCTGTCTGTGCATTTTCGCTACAAGCACACCGTCTGACAGTGTATTGCTGGAAACATTATAACCCCATTCTTCACTTAAACCGGACAAAGTCAACATGTTAGTTTTTCTAGCAAATAATTTAAAATATGACTACAAAAGGTGGAGAGAAACTACGCTGTTTTTTTTTAACATCTGACTTATATTGTTACTAGGTTAATATTTTCTTTGTACTTATAATTATTAATATTTATATTATTATTACACTGATTAGTAAAGTGCCATTTAGACTATTTGTTAAGTTCTTAAAAATGTAACGTTTAATTGTTATTATTATACGGTTTCAAGCAGTTAAAGTAATTTAATATTTAACTACAATATTTATAAACAGTTTTGTGTTGTTTTATTAACGAAAGTTCAAAAATAAACATGTAGCCTACTTTTATACGGATATTTTATTTATTAATATTTAATTAAGTTATTCCGTAATTTTTACATAAAAGGTAAATTAACTTAAGTAGGCTACATTTGTTGATGTACGAGGTCATGGAACATGTTTGCCAGTAAATAATGTTCGCACCACTAAAAAAATAAATAAATGATTAACTAGCGAAAAGGATGCAATAAAAAATGCCAGCGCTTGATATTTCTTCACAATCGGATTCGTACGTGCAATAAGCCGAGACTATATTGCGCCGACAAGAACAAGCCCGAAAACTAAATCTAGAGAGAGAATTAATACTAGTTAATATTAATGATTATAAACACGAACTGCGTTGTATGATAAACCCATCACAATGATGTCGTGATCTTTGCTGAAGAACTGATATGTTATTGCCGTCTCCCCAGCCAGGTTTTCATCTGCTTTTTTTCCCCCCTTCTTCTGGATACAAACCAGTGGCGGCTGGTCAATAGGGGGCGCTGGGGCGCCGCCCCCCCTTCAAGTTAGCCTACTTTAATATGTTAATATTTATTATCACAAATATTAACAAAATAAATTGATTTAATGATAACACTCTACAGTAAGTCATACTAACATTTATTGAAAATAAAAAAAATGTATGAACAATATTTTTTCATATGTGTGCGGGGCGCCGGACTAATGAGTGTCTATGTAGATACACGAACTTTTGCAATACACGTGATATGACAAAAAGCTCTAATTGGCCCGTTTTAAATTGTCCTTGGGGCGCAGCACTCTGCGCCCCGAACCCGCCCATTTATGTTGTCAGAACGAATCATATTTGTTTTTATATGGTTGGCCTTATGTGATTGGACCATTCCCACTTGGACCTTTCACTTAGCAAGCAGCTCCTCAGTTAACTGACGACGATCAATCATAGTGGAAGCTAGTGCAATTTCTCGAAATGAAGGAAAATTCCGTTGTATCTTTGCAAAGATATCCATTCACAAGGCGTTTGGATGAAGAAAAAAAAAGAATCAAGGAGCTTGGACCAGATCGACCTTCCTTGCAAATTCAACAGCAGTCAAGTGATCGTGGGCGCGCGTACACTCGGGGCTTTTCCAGCACTTGTTATGACAAACGGAGCTGGCTGGCAGGTTGTGATGTAAGTCATGCCTTTTACTGTTTCCCGTGTTTGCTGTTTGCCGTGAAGGACATCGATTCAGTCCACATCAGGGGGAGCATCCAGCAATTCCAGCAGGACATACAGAAGATCAGGTAGTTGCTGTTTTTTTGTTTTGGATTTATTATGATTATTACTAATATTATTATTATTATTCATACACTTTCTTATTCCTTTACAGAAATTCTCTCCATTCCCTGGTTGACCAATGCAGTGAAGGTGGTTTTCAACAGAAGAGGCGGCGGTCCCTCAGTCCAGAGGTTCATGAACAGATAGCAGCAGAAGTGAGTTTTTATTTTAATCAAAATAAGTCATTACAAACAAGCTAAACTGTATTGTTTAATTACCTTCTATGGGAACTTGTAAATATCCCTTTCATTGATTTTAAGATAAAAATAATAATAGAGCAATTCCCTGCAAATGTTAACCTTTTCATGAAAAAAATTAAGTTCTCAACAAAATACCGAAACTGTTTCTGTGTTTTTTTTTTGTGTGTGTGTGTGTGTGTGTAAGCAAGTAATTTACAGTACTTTAGACATACTCAAATGTCTCTGTCAATGTTTTAAATTTTTATTTATTTATTTACCCAAGTCACATGAAAGGCAATTTCACATCCGTCACACCCATAATACAGAGGTGTCAAATCCATAAATAAGCTTTTTCCTCATAAATGAAAATTATCAAATAAAATCAATCATGTTTGTTTTATAGAAGAAAAAAACTCTTAACCTCCTGCTTAGCATTATTTTGGGGGGTTTTGCAGTTTAACAGACAGAATTTCTACTAGGCCTGTTGTATACTGCAAACTCACAGACTTTTTTTAGTTACATCCATAACTCCTTTGTTTATTTTCCTCATTTAAAGTACAAAACATGTTTACAGATTGATATTAAGCTGATCTTATAGCTACATGGTCAGTAGTTTTGGAAAATATAAACGGATATTTCAATATAATGTTAACATACTTTCTCTGTGAATTTATGTTTTGAGTTTTTACTGCAAATGCCACATCCGTAATGCTGGAACTGCTCAATAATAATTTGAGGAGTAATAATATTGTAGTCACCAAAACATTTACCCAGAGATAGTAAATGAAACAATACAGTTTAATTTGTTGCAAGCACACTGGCTTGTTTATATGATACAATGACCAGGTCTTTTTCAAATAGGAGTCTTTAAGTGTCTCATTATAGAAGCATTATATAAAAATAGTTGATAAGAATTTTGAATCTAAGTGTTGTTGATTTATAAGCTGGGAATAATGGGCTGTATAAAACTATGATAAATGTAAATGCATTTTTATGACTAGGTGATCTTCTTAAACGTATATACTCTTTAAACTATTATCTAAAATGATTTGTTATTCTTCAGTTTCTTCTAGTGGAGCTTGACATGTTTACTAAGAATGAATGTGTTTATGAGGTTTTTAGAAAGTATGAATTTAACCACTACAACTGGTCTGCCTTTATAACTCAACCTGGTTATTTTAATGTAGCAGTTGAAACTGACACATAATTACATCATTTTTGTCTTTATCCTTTAGGTCTGTGATACCATACTCACACACACACTGGAGCGGTTCTCCTTCACAGACCACCTCGTTAGTGCCACATTGCTGCAGGCAGACAGGTTTGAGCAGTATACAGTAGCTTTTCCAGAAGATGCACTTAGCAGGACTCTGAAAGCCTATCCTGTGCTCGATGGAAGTAAGCTAAAGACAGAGCTCAGTCTCATCTACTCCAAGGATGAGTTCAGAGCCTGTTGTGGTGCTTTGGACCTACTCCAGCTGTTTATGGAGAACAATCTTGAGGAAGTCTTTTCAGAGACTGTAACTCTCCTAAAGATTCTGGTAACTACGCCTATGACCACAGCAGAAGCTGAGAGGTGCTTCTCAACTTTGAAAAGAATAAAAACTTTTCTGAGAAACAGCATGACCCAAGAGAGGCTGAATGCATTGGCCATGCTGTCAATAGAGAAGAGACTAGTGACTGAGATGACTGACTTCAACCAAAAGGTCATTGAGAAATTTGCAAGCCAGAAAGAAAAGAGAGCAAAATTTATTTTCAAGTAGTGCTACTGGCCAGTGATTAGGCAACATCTATGTGTGTCTGTGCGTGTGTTTATTGATTACTTCATTGCTGATAATAAACCTAAATTGAACTAAAATTTTCTGATTTATGAAGCATTTGTTGTATGCTTTAGTCATATTTTTGTTTTTTCATACATCACCTGATAAATGGCTTTGACACTGTTGCATTACCAACCGTTAGGTCAGTTCTGGTGTTTGCGCCCCCCCACATTTTTTTAGCACCAGCCGCCACTGATACAAACAATAAAGTATCAGCGCCAGACCAGTGGTTTAAATTATATTTTCCTTTCCTGATTTCTTTTCTTTTCATTAAAAAATAAATAAATGTTTAAAGTTTTGTATTGCATACCCTATATATTTTTTAAAGATTATCATTCAGCTTACCTGCAGCGCATGAGGTTGTGTGCTGGGCAAATCCCCTTTACTCATGCTACCCATTTCATTTATGACACTGTAAACTTGACTTGGTAGGCTGATCATCTTTAAACTCAAAAGACTGCTTTTGCATAATGTGATGTTTCTTATTACAACTGTTAGCGGTGTTAAAATGAAAGCAAACATTAAAAAGGGTTTTGTTTTATCAATTGTATAGTTTAGTTTTAATAATAGCTAATTTATATAATAAATTATAATATTGATTATTGTGTAGACTACAGTGTCCAACAAAACAATTTTATTAGGTTACTCTAATAGACCAAATCCCTAACTGAAAAACGAATGTGAAAATGACAGGCAGTTGCGTCTTTGCTAAAATTAATTTAACGACAAATTTCTTTTGCTTTTTTCCCCTTTAGAGATCAAAAGAGCTGTATTTAAAGAATTGTTTAACGAAAACATGAATTGAATGCCCAGTTCTTTTCCGTGTGAGTTTAGTGCGCCTCTGCCGCGTCTGCGTTTTTAAGGTTACAGGTGCACCCTGACCTGACGCGGGGACCAGATCTCTGTATTGCTTTAATTTCTCAATTTTCATAACTGCATTGCATTTTCATATGGTAAAATATCAAAATGTATGTTCTGAAAGTAGTAGGAATGACGGGAGTGTTAGTAATTACTAACAGAAAGAACTTTCACTTTTGAGTGAACTGTCACGTGTTATTTTAGTATGATAAAATAAACAAAAATAGTAATGCAGAAAAGTATTTTTCGCTCTGCCAAGCCTTCTCTGTTGCTGTATAGAGAAGCAGCTTGCTCAGTCTCCTTACCCCGGCCCCACCCCGCCCACCGACTCCTGAACGTCTCACTCACTCACTCACTCACTCACTCACTCACGTGGGCATGCACTGCGGTCTCATGAGGAAACGCAGCTTTTTGATATAATGTTTTTCTTGTTCCCAAATACAAATAATTTATCAAGTATTGTTTGAAATAAGTTTTCGTAAAAACACGCTATTCGTGCTTTTCCGAATACCGTATTCCGGTTCGGCTTCACCCATAATATATATATAGATTTTTTTTTTTTTTTTTTTTTGCTTTGCATCGCACCCTCCTGCGATGTGACTATCGCGGATGCGCACATCGCGATTTCGATGCTAAAACGATATATCGTGCAGCCCTAGAGCTACAGTAACACAATCTGTATTTGCTTTGGATAAAAGTCACTAGCAGGTTTAAAAAATATTTAAGTCAAATTTCATAAAACCCCAAATGTATCAGCAGTCACGGGCGTTGCTATGCCTATTTTAGGGGGGGGGGGGGGCTGTAGACAGACTTATCTACGCTTGATGCTCCTTGCTGAAATGTCCTTCCCACGGCCTCCTTCCACAGCCCGATCCACTGGCTAATAATCGCGCCGATCCCCCAGCAGGAAGTCGATGCTCACGTTCCATGTCACCAATAAACAGACTGCAAAGCAAACCTGAGGCAGGCCACCTGGAAAGGAGGACTGTCCTTTCCTCAGTGGAGGGCCGGGGAATCCCCCTCTTGATGAATGCAGCATGCCGTTTGTGGCCGATGGTATCCAAGAAAGAGCGGTTTCTCCTCGCTCCGGGTGTCAAAGCCCAACGCTGCTAGCATGGGATGCGCTGCCTTCCAGCTTGCAACCTTTGTGCACATCGCCAAAGGGTCCGAGGGCATCAGAGGGCGAGCTCTTTCTCTTGCACCTCTAGCTGCTTCACACGATCTTACATTGAGATTGAAGGTAAGAGTTAATCTCAACTCTTTTTTTGGGACGCACCACTTTCCAGGGTGAACACTTCCCATCCCGAAGCTGCCCCACCGTGCGTGCGCCTGTGCTCGTTCCAGTGATGCTGCTTGTTTGGGCTCTGTCAGCCTGACTTGGCTATGCGATTCAATTAGCCATCAGCCTCCCCTGTTCACGGGTGAGTATTTCACAGCGGTCATCGACCCTGCGCCCCTGTCTTAAGCAAAGAGATTGTTGTCCTCCTGGCAAATGATGCAATCAAGCCAGTCTCTCCAGCTGAGAAGAAGAGTGGGTTTTATGTCCGTACTTTAACGTACCCAAACAGCCATGGATTTTAACCAATGCACCGGGTGACCATCCCCCCGCTGTGTCACCACACCTTCAGTCCTTGGATGAACCTTGCCTTCTATGAGCCTTGATGCCCTTTAGAACAAATTTCCAGTTATGGAAACTCGGGCTGTTTCTCAATATGCGTTCTTCAGCGGTCTTGCGTCCTCGTGTAACGTCATCATCAGCTGCCTAAGTTCAGTTCCAATACTCAAGACCGCAAGTACGGAGGACCCGTGAAACTTCCCGGATGTGTTCTTGATATCGAGGACGCACCGATGCAGACTTGAGCACCGAACTCGCTCTGGAAGTCCCAGAAGTCATTGCGACTGGAGGTGGGAAGCGCTGCATTTTATCTAGATTTATCATTAAAGTTCATAGATATTAATTATTTACCTCAGGAGTTTCCCTAAATGAAACGAAGAAAGTAACATTACCACGGACATCTTAATAAAGGAATAAACACATTAAGGGTGTTTGTTTGCTGAAAGTCGTATTAAAATCTGTTTTATTTATATTGTGCAACATATATTTATAATGTTTTTATGCAAAGTATATATTTTGAAAAGGGGAAAAACAATAAATCGTTGTATGAAGGCTGTAATGTTTAAATAATTTACCATTTAAAACATGTGAAGGTCATGTGACCATCAGGAAGAACGCAGCATCTCAATTCTCAAAGGACGCATTCTCTGCCCTCGCGGTCTCCTGAGTTCGTTCTTCCGAGGACACCTGGCAAGACCGGTCTCCACAAGAACGCAAGTCCGTTCTCTGCGTTCTTGGAATTGAGAAACAGCTTCGGTCTCCAGCTCCAGCTTCAAGTCTGATGCACTCTCTCAGGTGCTGGTTATACTGTACTAATGATTAATCACTAGCACATGTGGAGCTGTGCTCTGCCAACTAACTGGCATTCATTGGCCAGTTTTCAAATGCTGTGGTCACTCAAGAATTTGAGCATATGAAATTCTGTAGTACAGCACTGCGAAAAGAGGCGGGATTAAACAAGATGAAAAGACATTAAAAAAAAAATTGAGCGATTGGTCCATATTTTAAATTTCTGTACCGAGAGGTCATATTTTGATCATCGATTGATCTCACACAGTCATGTGATGCGATTTCATTGGTCGGAGTTCACCAAGCTCGAACTTTCTAACGTAGCAACCTGCAAAACAGTTTTTGCATTTATGGTCTGTTGCATTCGCATGCGTATGAATGGAAGTCTATGGGAAGTTTAAGGGCTTTACTCTTCAGAGAGTAAAACTGGTCGCCTAGTATCTATGACACATGTCTCCATGTAACCAGGATGTTATTCACCATCATGTCATTCAAAAATAGTACATCTCTTATATCAATGAAGAATGCAATGAAGGAATTCTGAAGGAAGCCTGCTTGTCTATTCATTTAATGTGTCATTTTTAATATAAATTTGTTTTTCAGAAGTTTCCACACTTAGCTTGGCCTTTATAATGGTTACACCAGTGATGACCACAGCTGGTAATGTACTATACTCTTGTCTGGTGTGTTTTTAAGTAAATATAGATTTATTTATCTTGTTTTTCTCAATGCATTAGTCATAATTCCTGCTGTTTCAGTAACTCTGATTGACAGTTTTCTGAGCACCTCATGTCTGATCCCTCCATTACTGACACAATGAATATTGTCTATATTTAAATACTGAATACCGTCATTATTGTGAAATCATTGGTTAGTTGGTGAGGCAGAGCACAGTGTCAGGATTACAGGAGTCTACATTTCTAGTAGTAACACAATAATTACTAATAACAAAGAAAATGTTGTTACTATTAAGAAACGTGTAATTAGAATTTCAGCTGTTAATACATGCTATCTGTAATTATATCAACCATATTAGTGCCTTTGAACTTGAATATATAATATGTATAATAACAATATGAAAAAATTGGGAAAAAATTATTAGGTTTCTCCATTAAAAAACTATACATAACTACAAAAAAAGCAAACTTAGAATACAGAAATATCCTTTTCCAAAGTGATATTCAAATAAGCTGATTTTTCTAATAATATTTGTTCATTCCTGCTTCAGGTTGTTGCTCTGAGACTCGTCATGTTTAATCTTTACTTTAGTTTAGTAGTTTGTCTTTTTCTTGTCCGAGACACACTGGTATTAAAACAATCCTGTAACTGCATTAGAAAGAATACAAATGTAAATAAACTGACAGAATTTAATATTTTGTTAAGCTTTATAATTTGTGAATTGTTAAACTTTATTCATTGTGAGTTGTCCTTACCAGTTCTAGATGATTTTTATTAAATTATGCTGATTTCTTTTTTAATATGTATGTGTTATAACAGCTAATCTGACTGACCCCTGCAACAACTACACTGTGCTGAATGACTCATGGAGATCCGTCAATAATACATATAACACCTACTGTGACCAGTCAGTCTCCTGGAGCGGCTGGTATCGGCTCTTCATTAACGGTCTGAGTGCTCATATCCCAGACACATGTGTTGCAATGTCTAGATGTGGCACTTCTTTCCCACTGTGGATTCGTGGTGGACACCCAACAGTACAGGATGGAGTCGTCACTCGAGATGTCTGCGCTAATGCTTACACTTACTGCTGCTTTTACGGCTCTTATCCAATTCGAGTCAAAGCCTGTCCAGGAAATTATTATGTCTATGAGCTGCTTAAACCAACTATCTGTAATTTAGCCTACTGTGCAGGTAATTATATTCACATCAGCTCTTTCTACACATTCATGATATTTGTGTGTGTTTCTGATTAAGGATCATAATTAAGAGGATGCAAGCATTTTAATGTTTAAAGATGATTAAGTTTGTCAGTATAGTCATATATCTAGTGTTTTCATCACATTCATGGAGTTTGTCTGTTCATAATGTTTTATTGATGTACATTTTCAGATGTTGGCAGTGTTATCATCAGCTCTACAGCCGCCACACAAGTGGTCGTCACACCTGGTAAAGAAATACTGCTTCCTTTCAGTCAATAACTAATAATAATGATTAAACATTAATAATACAAATTATTATTAAGCATCTTTCCAACAGATGAACAATAAAAAAGTTTGACAGGAGTGTTCAGTCATTAGAAGTTGTATTGCTATATCTGGCCCTCGTGCAATGTTTAAATTTACTACGGCTTTGTTGTGTTAGGGATGAAAACATCCACTAAATTAAACTGCTGGAAAATTGCATCAGATAAATCTTTTTTTTTTCTTCAAAATTATTATTTTTTTGCATAAATCTGTTAATCAACCTTAGTCCTTGTAACGCCACGCCAGCAGAGGGAGCCCTCGCCTGACTACTAACTCAGCTCCGCTCCCTCTGCAGTCACTTCCTGTTTGTGTAGTATTTCAGTGAGAAATCAGGCCATGCTTCCTTGCGAAGTATTGCCAGTTCAAACTGCCTTACCAAATGTTTCCAGGAGCCTTTCATGACTGCCTACCTGTGTATGACCCTGCCTGCCTTGACCAATTATTAACAGTACCTAAGGGTTAAAAAAACAAGCTATGAATATATTTTGAAATGTATTTGGGAACTCTTCTATACATAAAGAGTAAATCACTGAACGGTGAACTAGTGAGCATTGTCTACCAGTGCACATACTATATAGTTACAATAGTTCAATAATAACTGTTTACCAGTATTAGGACGCTGTGAGAAAACAGTATGTGGAAAAATTGGAAACTGTTAAAGAACATTTCCATACGTTTACAGATATTCACTGTAACCATAACAAAAACAAACTGCATCGTGATTAAAAATACAGAAAAAAAACCCTGTGACAAATATATACAGAAAATTAGTGATATTTATAAACAAATTTCGGGAGGAGCGCAATCAGGGTGTACTTACACTATGCTATCTGAACTGTGCCCAGGCCCGTTTTCTGGATCGTTTGAGAAGTGTGAGTGCTCTGAATCGGGCTCAGGCACGGTTCACTTGGCCGGCACTGGCCCGGTTGGAAGAGGTGGACCTGAGCGCGGTTCGCTTGGGCTTTGGCACGGTACACTTGTAGTGTGAGTGCAAAAAACAGTCAAACTACTTGCTCTACAAACAAATGTTTGCATGACTACACAGACCAAGTAGAATACTACAACAAGGAAATATCAGTTTGCAACATCAAATAGCGAAACGAGCAGTTTTTAATGTCTAAAAATGAATGGAAGGGAATGAGACCGGAAGTCTCGTGCCAAAAAGATTCAAATGGCAGCGGCCGCTCGTCTGCGGAGAATAAGGTCAATATGCATATCTGACAACCCTCCCGTTTTCCCCGGGATTCTCCCGTATTTTACAGTTCTATCCCGCTATCATCCCGTAAAGGTATTTTTCCGTATTTCTGCTGTATTTTCAGTTTTTTTCTAAACAGCTGAGCCTCCCTATAAGCAAACCCATACCGCAGAACCACCAGGGGTCGCCTCTTGCTCTAAAATGGGAGTCTTCTGTGCTTTCGCTTTGTTTAGGAATGAAAACACATTTATAAATAAATACTAAGAACGTCGCGATTCCATTTCCTTTTGATTACAGGTGCCGTCGCCCATCCTATACAATCCCCAAAACAGTCATATAACGGTGCATGACTGTCAGCTGACGTGCTCCATAGTGATAAACTGTTTCCCAAACAGATTGTGTACACGCGATTTAAAGCGGAGAGAAAAAAAGTCTGGCTTTTGGGTGCGTGTTTAAACAGACATATATATATAATTAATAATAATACCATATAAGGATGTTGATCTTGGTGGGTTTTTTTTCCCAAACTAATTCTGTCTTAAATGAGCATAAAATGTAAGGAAAGCAGTCGAATGCTTTCATTATAATGTTAGATATGTGCATTTTTAAAGTGACACCTGTTATTTAATATAATAAAAAATCTTAATAAATGAGAGATTCATTCGTTGCTCTTTAAACAGAATGTGTCAGTTATACAGTGGAGAAACAGCTAATGAGATTTGATAGCTTGAATCTATTTCATTATAATAGCTATTAATTTTAATAAGCTGAACCATTTGCTAATGTATTTGCTACTAATTTATATATTTATTTTTCTTTTGTTAATAATAATTTTAAATCATATTACTGACTATTTAACTGTTTATTTACAATGAAACAGCTTCAAATGAACATATTTAGTAATTTAGGGATTTTAAAAAGAGGGGTGGGAAGGGGGGTGGGGGAGTGGTCCCTTATTATGGTGGGCATATCCCTTATTTTCACATCCCAGTGTTGACTGGTATGTATATGTATTTAGTGTTGTCCAAATTGGAACACTAATGTTGTTTTTACTAAGCGGAAATTCAAACCGTTTCCCTGATGATGATTGCCAGATAAGCAAAATAAATGACAAAACTACCAAATAATACCTGCCATGAGTATAACCGCATTCACCATCAGGAGGCGTTATAATCACTCTCATAAGAGAATTTTGCTTTCATCATCAAAAATAAATAGTTATCCAACATGTGAGCCCGATAGCTCCGCCCCTTTCATTACGTGAGCAAATCTGCAATCGTTGAGTGCGTAAAGTGTCCAACAATCCACACTTCATTTACCTGCTGAATGAGTGCATCATCCGGGTATTTAAAGTGCACTTATTTTAGAGTTTAGTGTGAACGCACTACTTACACTATTTATACTACAAAATGGCGTAGAATAGTGCATAAGTATGCGATTTAGGATGCACCTAATCATTCTATAATCCAATCAGCTCAAGACCAAACCCCTATAAGTAGTCAAACACATCATACATCTGTTTACTCTTGACTTCGGCATCCCTCCACCACCCCAACTCCACATTAATAAACCCCATCCCTACTTAAACCTGAGGGGGTAGTGTTCTGGAGCCAGACTAGACACTGCGCTTGGACCCTATCTCTCTCTATCCTCATAAGGGAATAATACGAGTTAAGGTGTCTTCCAGAGCTCAGAGCCCTTTCCCCAGACAGCACGCCAAATACGCATATTCTAATCAGTCAAGTATCTGTGAGTGTGAACTCGTGAACTACATCTTGAAAATTCATTGTCTTTTCACAGACTTTTCTGAGTGAAGCAACCATAGACTGTAAAATATATGGACGTAGTATCCGTGACGTCACCCATAGGTTTCTAAAGAGCGCAAAAGAAGACACAAGTAGGCGCCGTCAACCGTCGTCATTTTGTTGGCGCGTCATCACACCCACGGCGGGATACCAAACAAGGGCAAAGAGGTCGAGAGTGAGCGGAGCTACAGACACCTGCTGGTATTTAGCTTGGACCTGGTTCAGACACATTTTACTTTGGGAGAATGCTTAATACTTTATCACCTGCGACTCGTTTGTATTCTGACCACTTGTGCTTGGTTGTATACTATATCAATAAAGTGTTTAGACTTTTAAAAACACTGCTGTAATACATTGAGCCACTAAACATTGTTCTTATGACGCTTTTCAACAGGAGGAAAACGCGAAATACTTCCAAACACTTCAGATACAGTCTGTGTTAGTAAATGCAAGACTATTGATGAATCTAGCATAACACTGTTTGACAACGCTTCAGATGACCGTTCTAGAGCCTACAGCTAATCAATCTGACAGATTCTGGAGTGCATTACAGCTCTAAATATAAATATAAACGATAAATGATCTTAAATAAAACAAATACATGTATAGAGATGGTATATAAGTATATAACTTTACTCACATGGGAAACGGAGGCCACGTGAATGGTTTGTGAGCACAATTAAGTGCACTCAGCATGCCAAGCCATCTAATAATTGTAGGAAACAAGTCCAAAAGGCAGTCGACTGTGTAAAGCCACATAAAACAACACAGAAATACGATAAATATGCCGAGTTCAGTGGCTAATCTGCAGGATTCAGCTGAGGTGACGGCGACAAACGAGACCTAGCTGTCACTCAAGTGGCCACGCCCTTAATTATGCAAGCTTAATATAACCTAATATAAAGGAAACGGATGAGTTATAAAAAAATTCACCCCCTCACAGTTGTCATGAAGGGTAACATTAGCTGTATTAACCAAAATCTTTTTTTGTACCAGGCTGTAAACACCTTTTTTCTGCTGTAAAGTTGGCCATTCTAACAGTGGCCTCAATTGAAATTTGCTCTGTTTTGGAGCCAGGAGCGGCCAGGACTAGCGGAATTTCGGATGAATTGCAGTTTTAGTTACTTCCGTATTGGCTTCCTGAGAGAGAGCGGGAGGTTACCGCTTGGAAGCAACTAACAAAAATGTTTGTTTATAATTTTTGGCTTAAGAGTAAATAAAACAGATATGCAGCTGTTAACTTCAATAATGTGTTATTGGATTTAAAAATACATATATCATTTTTAAAAGGCTATATTGTATGCATTATTTACTTTTATAAATACATCTATATTAAGCATAAATCATATTTCCACTCGTGGTCAGAAGAGTGCTCATAGTGTGTTTAAATTGTAAATGCTGCTTCATTAAGAGTCTGATGATGAGCTGCTGTGAGGGAAAACCTTAATTTTCTCTAAAATGAATCAGACAGAGCTGATTGGCTAGATTAAAAAAACATGTGACTGGATAATGAGGACATCGACTTTAGATCATTTTAAATATGAAGACCGCCTAAAACAGAAATTTAAGGTGATTCACGAACATGTGAGTGTGCAAATGCAGGAGATTTAAAATGTGAAATGAATGCAAATGAGGTTGAGCATTAGGAATTAGTGTTTTGGGAACATTAATATTAAGACTGTGAGTTTATTCTCTTATTTATGGGTTATTTTTCTTTAGATCCCTGTTACACCTACACTGTGCTGGACGATCCATGGAGAGCCAACAGCAGTCAGAAATCAGGCATCTACAAGCGTGACATTTTTGTCTCCTGGAGCGGCTGGTATCGGCTCTTCATTAACGGTCTGAACGCTCATATCCCAGACACATGTGTTGCAGTCTATAGCTGTGGCACTCTTATCCCACTGTGGATTCATGGTGGACACCCAACAGTAAAGGATGGAGTCGTCACTCGAGATGTCTGCGGTAATGATGGCAGCGGTTACTGCTGCTATTTTGGCTCTTTTTCTATTCGAGTGAAGGCCTGTCCAGGAAATTATTATGTCTATGAGCTGCGCAGTCCATCTTTGGAATCTTCAGTCTACTGTGCAGGTAATAATATTCATCAGTTCTTTTACACATTCATTATATCTGTGTCTCTGGTTATTTGTCTATTACTAAAGATAGTTGTTTCCATTGGAAACAACAAACTTGTGCAGACTGTAGAAATACGCGATATATGAATGGCCTCTAAAAGGCCGCCGTCATTTGCAATCTCCAGCAGTTGATTTTCTTGCACAGCCATGGTGGATTCACCTGATTTGTTTACAAGTAGGTTGCGGATCTATTCCTTGGCAGTATGCGGGTCGTTCACTGGGCCTTTTCCCCTACACAAAGAAACTTTCCAAAGACGTCTGTTTCTTACTCATTTTGCTGCTTGCGAGTTAAATTTGGGCGCTAAAGTGATTAAGATGCAAGCGGTCATTTTTCAAAATAAAAGACTTATATAATAAATGATTGTTCAGACTCGGATAATAAATAAAACTGAAATAATTAAGGATTTCTTGCGCAGAGCAGTACCATTTGATCCACGGACTGGTGGTTGAGGACCACTGAGCTAGAGGATAAAATGAATTAAGGCAACATGATCATCATGATCCGTCTTTCGGATGAGACGTTAAATCGAGGTCCTGACTCTCTGTGGTCATTAAAAATCCCATGGGACTTTTCATGAAAGAGCAGGGGTGTAACCCCGGTGTCCTGGCCAAAGTCCCTCTTTCGGTCCTTACGATCATGGCCTCCCAATCATCCCCTTCCATCGAATTGGCTCGATCACTGTCTCTCTACTCCACCAATAACTGGTGTGTGGTGAGCGCACTGGCGCCGTTGTCCTGTGGCTGCAGCCGCATCATCCAAGTGTATGCTGCACACTGGTGGTGGTGTGGAGAGACCCCCCCTCATGATTGTAAAGCGCTTTGGGTGTATGGCCATACACAATAAATGCGCTATATAAATACACATTACATTACATTCTCCTAATTGTCCACTGCAAAGCTCGCTGAAGTCACCTTGTGGGCTGTGAACTCCCTGTTGGGAATCGCTGAGCTAAAGCACCTAAATGTTATTTATAGTAAGAGGCATCGTATCCTTGCTATCTGTAGTAAATCAGTCTGGTCTTTAACCATTTACTGAAATCTGTTAGAAATACTTATTTCTGCTTTGTGTATGCATTTTGGTTCTATTAATGTAATTCGCAGATGATCCCAACCTTAAATATCAAACCTTAAACCAACTTTCCTGAGCTCCAGGAGGTGATTGGTTTTCTAAAGTATTTCCCATTTCACGCTCCAGGGCTTGTGTAGCTTCCCGAAGCAGCTGAGGAACAGACTTCGGCATGTTTATGCGGCCAATTGTCAAATAGTCCTAGCTGCAGCCGTGACGAGAAAATGTAATACCCGCCATGCAGCAACGGCCGAAGTATGTGGGCGTAGCCAGCCCAGAATGCGTTTTCAATTTCACATTACCTTTCATTCGTCACGATGTATTTAATGAAAATGGATCCTTTTTTATTTTCATTTTGCAGCAAACAATGCAACTGAAGTGCTAACTGAAATACAGAAATACATTGCCATTTAACATATTGTGTAATTGTTTTGTGCTTTACATTTTTAAAATTAATTTTGCTACACATGGTGAAAATGTAATCCTGCGTTTCCTATACGCGAGTGTAAATGCATTTAGGACATTTAAATAACATTTAAATGATCATTTGCTACAGTTTCTGCTTGTACTTTATACACACCAAATTCAGTTTGTGTATTGCATTTTCAATTCAAATTTGAAACTTATAAAGTATTAAAATGTGGACACAATTGACATGTTAAAACCTTAATTGAAATAAGAAATGCAATCATCGTAATTTAATTTTCATTCTGCAGCAAACATTGCACACATGTCTTGGAAAATGCTAATTAAAATACAGAAATACATTCCCATTTAACATATTGCATTGCCATTTTGCATATTACATTTTAAAATGAATTTGCTTCCATAGTTGGTACTGAGTGTGTGTTGGTCTGTAGAACTGTATATCTGTATAAATGATGTATATAATGAGAAAAGACTGATCTCTCATCAGGATATCTGCTGTATCTGTAACTAGTGAAGTTTTAACATGTTACAGTTTTCAGACATGCTGAAGTGGAACTGGCTAGTTTTAGTTCTTCTAGCCAGAACTTTATTCTTCATCCTTAATAAATCCTAACTAGAGAGTTTTAACTGTAAGGCTTGGTTTGTCAGTTCACATGAAGCACTAGTAAATATTTCCATGTACTGCTAAGTTCAGCATTATTTATCTGATTGTTGATTGTTTTTCAGTTGTTTCCAACATCACCAGCATCAGTACAACAGTCACACCACAGACGAGCTCAGCTGGTAATGTAGTCTGATGATTCCTCTGTTGAGTGTAGAACTGAACAGGTGTGTGAGTGTGTTTGTGAATCTGGATGAAGATGAGAGATAAAAGTGAATCTGAATCTGTGCACAAACCTTTGAGTTGTGGTAAAGGTGTGGGTCATTGTGAGGTCAGTGTATGTTTTCTCTCTTGTCGGTACAGAAAGCAGCTCATCTTGGGTCTTGATCACAGCAGGAGTCATTGGAGCTGCTTTTCTGATGTTTGTAATTCTGATGGTTTTCATGTTGATCAGAAGGTGAGTGTTCAAACTGTACAAATTCAGCTCAGGATAAAAAATTGTGCTTTAGTTTACATTTTTGCGAAGCATAAAATACACTGCTCTGGGTATATTTTGTTGCAGGTTTCAATGTCAAATCCACTAGAGGGCGCTGTCTACATGTGTGCAAATCTGAAATGCATTATTACATTTTAAATAAACTCATACTTGTCCACTATCACTGTAGTCACTAAGACAGTAGCCTGTTTCTCTTCATCTTGTATGTTTGGTAATTGTTTGTACTGTTCTCTTGTGTTGATGAATGAGATGTTAAGGGTAGGGATGTCCTTATCAGGTTTTTTTGTCCTCGAGTCTGAGACTAAAATCATTTGATTTTAAGTATCTACCGAAACCCGATTCGATACTTCTATAATACATAAAAAAATAAATAAAAAAAGAGAAAAGAAACAAATCCAGGATGTTCCTTATTTTTTATTTAATTCACCTTATTTTTACATTCAACATCTATGTTAACAAAAAGAGCACAAGGTAGCTTGAACAATCAAGTAATAAATAACATGAAATCTTCACTTTTAGACTTAAGTGCAACAGTAAATATTTAATTAAAAATCTAATATAAAAACAAATAGCATCTCAACGTAAAATACCGGCAGGCAATCCCAAGTTTACATATCTCACAGATTGCTATGGCAATGTTGTTGTCACACAGACATGCCACAGATGCCACCCTGACTAGGCAGCTGCCTAGGTCACCTCTATAAACGCATCAGCCACGCGTCATATGTATATATACACATACATATTCGAGTCCTGATCAGGAGGTAGCGTCCGATTCCGATCGAGTCTGAAACTGCATGATCGGGCCCGATTTCCGATCACGTGATCAGATCTGGACTTCCCTAGTTAAGAGTGTATGTTTTTTATGTTCGACAGAGCAGGAAGCTGCTAAAAACTGCATTCATGCTGAGTCAGGCCCGATTAACTTTTAATCTTTAAAATTGATAAATAAATAATAAAATAAATTTAGTGTACATTGTGCTGTACATTTCATTTATTTGCTGTTTCCTGTGCAAAGAACGGCCTGAAAATAGTCCTTTATTGGCTATATGTCCCAGTAAATATCATTAGAGTGAAAATAAAAGTTGTTAGTGTCGTACTGCCCTCTAGTGTTCATTTTATGTAGGAACTGCAGTTAAATATATGAGTATGTTTTTGCGGTTTCACAAAATAATCTAGTTAAAATATCTTTCAAATTTAAGTTGAAACCCGACTTAATGACTAAAATAGGTTTAAGTTACATAAAAACATTTGTTTAGTCAGTTTGTGTTCAGTTTGTGTTCAGGTTCATTATTTCTTCTTCTCACAGGAAGCGAGTGACTCCATCAGCAGAGCAAAACCACAAAGGACCACAACCACAGCACAGTGCGGTATGCAAATCTCCTCATCTGTGATTGGTCGTTGATGAACAACTAATTAATCCTCTCATCATTGTCAGGTGGAGCCTCCTGAAGTCTCCTACATGACCCTTGACCCCAATTCCAGATGCTCTGAATACAACACACTGGATGTGAGTTACTCTGCTGGCTCTGTTTATGATATAACATCTGATCTTACTCATCATGTGTTTATTCTCCAGATTATGAAGAGATCCAGTGAAAACATGAAGAACTCTGAAGGAAAATACCCAGATTATTATAATATTGTCAACTGAATGTTAAACTTTGTCCATTTAATTTGAGAATCAATGTGTTTTTCATTAAAAAATACTTCAGAGATTTAAATAATGGACAAGAGGATTTGCATTTCCAGCTTTGCACATGACCAGCAACCGCCTGCTTGTGAAAAACTCCAGCATTGCTTAACAAGTGTCTAGTAAATAAATAAAATAATTAGGTGCGGAAATTACTCAACCACAAGATGCCGTGTGTTCTGATTGCATTTTTAATACTTCATGGACAGTTTTGTTTTTAAAAATCTGTAGAGGAATAATAATAATAATAATAATAATAATAAAAAACGCTTAATACATAAACTTGTTTGAAACGTTAGATTGTTTAATTTTTCTTTCCTTCCTTTAATCTTTTTAGTATTTCTAATTTAGCTTGCTTTAGAATTAAAATGCTTTAAAAGTGAAGCTTTACAAATAAATGTGAACTGGAATGACCTTGTGACATCATCTCATGATTTGCTGTTTCTATATACAGTATGCATATAAACAGGCAGGATGTGCATAATGTAATGCAGTTTTAGTGGGGTTAAAATTATTACTATTTTTATAGTCCCAGAGTATTCAAATATGTTGTGTGTTTTTTTAAGAATGTGTTGTGCCCTATAAATGCCCTAAAACAATGACAGAATGAACCATTAGAAGACATCAGCATTCAAAACTGAGTTAAACTAAGGATTAGGATTGTTGAGTTGACCTTGTATTATACATTATTTTAGTATGTTTAATCCACAAGTCCAAACACATGCGCTATAGGTGAATTGGGTAAGCTAAATTGTCCATAGTGTATGTGTGTGAATGAGTGTGTATGGATGTTTCCCATTGATGGGTTGCAGCTGGAAGGCTATCTGCTGCGTAAAATATATGCTGGTTAAGTTGGCAGTTCATTCCGCGGTGGCGACCACAGGTTAATAAAGGGATTAAGACAAAAAGAAAATGAATGAACGAGTGTTTCATATGTAGAACTTTATGATAGAAAAGAAATTCCATCACTGTTACCCTGATGAAGGCAGCTCTCTGCCGAAACGCATAGGTTTTTAAGGATTAAAATTATTAATTTAATACTTTTTAATACGTATCTTTCGAGTGCCTTGGACTGATTTTTGTCGTTTATTCTAATGAATCTCTTGCCCAAAGAGAGAAAATGTATCAATCTCTAGTGTATATGTTTTTATTTTTGGCACGATGATGCATGATTTATATGTATGATGCATATAAATATTTGACTAGATATTTTTCAAGACACTTCTGTACAGCTAAAAGTGACATTTAAAGGCTTAACTAGGTTAATTAGGTTAACTAGGCAGGTTGGGGGTAATTAGGCAAGTTATGGTATAATGATGGTTTGTTCTGTAGACTATTGAGAAATATATAATGTGAAGGGCTAATAATTTTCACCTTTAAATGGCTTTAAAAAATTAAAAACTGCTTTTATTCTAGCTGAAATAAAACAAATATGACTTTCTCCAGAAGAAAAAATATTATTAGACACACTGTGAAAATTTCTTTGCTCAGTTAAACATATTTTGGGAAATATAAAAAACAAAATTCGAAGTAGGGCTAATAATTCTGACTTCAACTGTATTTAAGGAGGGAGGGCTACAGGTTTTATGTTTCACAAAATATTTTTGCATGTCAAGCTCAGAAGCTCCTACAGTGAAAACGAGGGTTTCCTCCATAAGGAGTCTTTTTTTATTTTGACAAGTGAATATTTACAAACATACATTTCCAGTTTGTGGGATGAGAGAGTTTTATCTGTGAAGTAGATTCACATTCATAAACTAAACTATAAAAAATTACAGTGAATATCTGACAACCCATATTTAAAGCAATCCTCAGATGGCTTGAACGTTTGCATTGAAGTGAAGATATTTAAAAACAAATTTCAAGAGGATACCATGCTTATGATTGATCACAGCTGGTCCCATATCACCTTCACATCTTGAGCTCAAACTCCTTTCAAACGGGAGGGAGCCCTGGGCTCGAGGATATTCTGAGCTCAGGGCTCTCTACCGGGGAAGCATGACAAACACGCATTATAATCAACCATCAGCTACGTTTTTAAAGCTGTTTTGAATACAATTTAAAATTTGAATGTAAATTTGAATTTAAGGAAACGGTGCATAAAAGATATTTCCCCATCAGGATAATTACTTAACAGTAAAGACCACAGCACACAAATATTTGCTTTGTTAGGCGGTCAACTGTTTCAGGTGAAGACCACTGCCTTCAGCTCATATCAGGTAAGATCTTTCTGCTCTTAATAATGATGTTGATAAATCATATAAATCATGAAGTGGTTGAGTGGTTTGTGTGCAGTTGGATTTGTTTGAGTAGTTTGGGCTTTGAGCAGGTCAGGACTCTTATGAAAATCGAAATCATTTAAAATCATTCATTCATTTTCTTGTCGGCTTAGTCCCTTTATTAATATGGGGTCGCCACAGCGAAATGAACCGCCAACTTATCCAGCAAGTTTTTACGCAGTGGATGCCCTTCCAGCCGCAACCCATCTCTGGGAAACATCCACACACACACACTCATACACTAAGGACAATTTAGCCTACCCAGTTCACCTGTACCACATATCTTTGGACTGTGGGGGAAACCGGAGCACGCAGAGGAAACCCACGCCAACACGAGAACATGCAAACTCCACACAAAAGCGCCAACTGACCTAGCCGAGGCTCGAACCAGCGACCTTCTTGCTGTGAAGCGACAGCACTACCCACTGCGCCACCGTGCTGCCCTCATTTACAAATATGGTTTAATTATCGTCCATACAATTGTTTTTTAATGTTTCAACTGCGGGCCCTTAGAAAAGGGTTTAGCTTTGTGCAAGTCTGATATTTCATATATAAGGTCTTAAATAGTCTTAAATTTGACTTGATGAAACCTGCAGAAATCCTGACTGAGGTCTACTCGGGCTTATAAATCATACAGAATAATGTATTTTGAAAATGTACAAATGGATTGTTTCTGTGTGTGAAATAAATCCAATACACACCTTTATTTTTTTGTGTATGTTGTTTTGTGTTTATCATGCATTATAGCCGGTCCTAATTGTTTTTTTATGCATTGAACTGTGAAGGAAACTCATCTTATGGACTGATTAGTGGATGAAAATAAACACATCAGCCTGCCATAAATGACAATGACTTCCTCTCTGCTTGAAAGTAAGATTGTTTCTCATTGTTCAAAACAATGAATGTAGATTTCGTTGTCAAATTGCAATTCAATATGCAGTAGTATCATTTGTTTTTGTTCCTATTTCAGGTATTATAAAAGCACTGAGTACCATCTCTGTTGTAATGCATACCTATATATACACACACACATATATAGTCCAGTGTGACCACAGCTTTACTCTTCAGAAGAAAAATGTGAAAAAATATAATAAATTTTTTGTATATACTGAAAGTGAAGGTAAACTCTGTGTGACTTGCTGAAATGAGGAAAAGGCTGATAATTCAGTGGCCAAAACTGGGGGTTTATTAGCATTTGTTCACGTGACGTCTCATTTTAGAGCTAAGGAAAATATTTTAGTCTTAAATCTACTTATGTTTGACTTCAGAGGATTTAAAATGTGGCACACAACTCATGCTGTAAAATTTTTTTTTGAGTCGGGCAGCCATGGGGCTTGTTTAGTTTCTTCAGTTTACACAGAGATGACTGGAAAGTTTCATCAAACTAAACGGGTGTAGAAAATGACAGCAAATTATAGCTTGGAGAGGAAATCCTATGTTCTTCTAAAGAAAAGCCAACACAATGGTTTAGTCTGATTAGGGCGAGGAAAGAGGATGAGAAAATGTGCTTTTTTGCATGAGCTGTTAAATAAAAGCCTGTTTATCTATTCCTTTTAATTGTGTCCTTTTTAATTAATTTGTTTTTCAGAAGTTTCCACACTTATCTTGGCCTTTCTAATGGTTGCACCAGTGATGAGCACAGCTGGTAATGTACTATACTGTTATCTGCTGTGTTTTAACTGAATAGAGATGTAATGCTCCACTGCTTTATCTTGTTTTCCTCAATAATTCCTGCTGTTTCAGTAACTCTGATTGACAGTTTTCTGAGCACCTCATGTCTGATCCCTCCACTACTGACACAATGAATATTGTCTATATTAAATATTGAATAACGTCATTATTGTGAAATCATTGGTGAGGCAGAGCACAGTGGATTACAGCAGTCTAGATTTCTAGTAGTAACAAAATAACAAAGTAACAAAATAATTAACAAGTAACAAAATAATTTTGATAACATAAATCATAATGTTATCAAAATTTGATAACATAAATCATAATGTTACTATTAAGAAAAATGTGTATTTACAAGTCCTGTGGACAAAAAGGAGTACTGTGGTGAGAAGGGTGCGCGACTTATTTGAGGACCAGGAGGGAGATTATAATTCGTTTGCTGGCATTTTGAGTCCCGCAAATGCATAGACACTCCCGGAACTTCCGGGACACTTGGGATGACAAAAATAGAACTAGATTACACAGTAAATATATATTTTTTTCAGATATATCAAAATACTCAAACATAGTCATATGCGACTCTAAATTTGTTTTGACCTCAGAGCTGTTGGAGTGACGATGTCCCAGTCCCACTAAGACTTTAAGGCAGGTTTTACATGCAGCAAAGCCTCCTACAACATTGTTTTTACTGTCAGCGGCGTTTGATATCTGTAATTATCTTAACTGGCTATGAACTTGAATATGTAATTTGAATAATATCTGTAAGGCAGTGTGTAAAAATACTGTGTGAATAAGCATAATAGAGTGCTCCATCAAAAGACCATACATAACTACAGAAAGTATACTGAAATGACTTAATTATATTTTTAAAGTGTGAATATCTTTTTTCAGAGTGATATTCTGATGAGCTGATATTTTATTAGATATTATCAGTTATTCTAATAATATTTGTTCATTCCTGCTTCAGGTTGTTGCTCTGACTCGTCATGTTTAATCTTTACTTTTAGTTTAGTAGTTTGTCTTTTTCTTGTCTAAGACACACTGATATTAAAACAATCCTGTAACTGCATTAGAAAGAATACAAATGTAAATAAACTGACAGAATTACATTTTTTTGTAGGCTTTATTATTTCTGAATTGTTTTTTTTATTCTGAGCTGGATCCCTCTGAATGAGCTTTTTTTCTTATGTCTTTAGCTGTTCTTTTGGATGTATTTTATTTACAAAATGCTAATTTCTTTTGTGTATCTTTTATGTATGTGTTATAACAGTTAATCTGACTGACCCCTGCAACAGCTACACTGTGCTGAATGACGCATGGAGATCCGTCAATAATACATATAACACCAACGTGTGTGACTGGTATGTCTCCTGGAGTGGCTGGTATCGGCTCTTCATTAATGGTCTGAGCGCTCATATTCCAGACACATGTGTTGCAGTGTCTAGATGTGGCACTGATTACGCACTGTGGATTCGTGGTGGACACCCAACAGTAGCGGATGGAGTCGTCACTCGAGATGTCTGCGCTAACGCTTACACTTACTGCTGCTTTTACGGCTCTTATCCTATTCGAGTCAAAGCCTGTCCAGGAAATTATTATATCTATGAGCTGCTGAAACCAACTTTCTGTAACTCAGCCTACTGTGCAGGTAATTATATTCACATCAGCTCTTTCTACACATTCATATTTGTGTTTGTCCCTAATTAAGGATCATAAATAGATTTTGCTCTGAATAGGTTTACATGTAAATTACATTCTCAAATGTCAAGTGTTTTCATCTCCTTCATGGACTTTTATCTGTTCATAATGTTTTATTGATGTGCATTTTCAGATGTTGGCAGTGTTATCATCAGCTCTACAGCCGCCACACCGGTGATCATCACACCTGGTAAAGAAACACTGCTGGATTTGACTTTGATATTGAAAATAATGTTTTAGTTTCATGAAATGAATGATTTAGCGGACTGATACACGGGTTGGGGATCATTGGTATTGTAACAAAATTAGCTCAACTTATGAATATTAATGATTAATAATAAGAAATGATTAATAATGACTATTTAGTATTAATTTACAATTAATTTAACAAAACAAATAAAACAATGACTGTTCGCTCGTCTGAGCAGACTCTTTCATGGATTATTTATTTAGAAAGGAAATCTCACTTCACGTGAAGTACATAAATAGTTTTAGAAGTTTTATTAAACTTTAATAAGCTAGTAGCAAAATATTTTACTGTTAACATTTCTGTGAGGCAAAAACTACACAATCCAACATTGGTTATAAAGTGGTTTAATGACTAGTCTAACACAACGAACCAACATCTGATAAACAAACAAAAGAACAGCGAGGAAAATAGAGAATTTAGATGAAAGAATTACTAATTTCACTCAGTTCCCTCACGACAAGTAAGAACCGCCAAGACTATAAAAACACTTTTTTGATAAAGGGGCACAGATTAAAAACACACGACTAACACCTGCATTTGGGTCTCTATCGTGTTGTTGGAGTTTTTGCTGATGCCTCGAAGATGGAGTCTTTATAAAGTCCTTGTTTCAGTTTGCATGGAGTTTGTGAAGCAGATCAAAGTATATGCGAGGAGCAAACTTTAAACTGAGATATAATTTCCCATAAAAAAGAAACACGGACTCAGGTGAGCAGCGCGGGTACAGATACTAGTCCTGTAGATGCTGTGTCAGGACTTTCTGCAAGGATTTTGGGGATGTAGATGGATTTTAACTATTGGCACCTATTCTCTACTGACTGACCAATGGTGTGAGAGAAAAAGTTGCATGGGAAACTTTCTTTGTTCCTCTAGCTGGTTTTGAGGCTGTTCTATGGCAGACAAGCAAATTTGAACTCATGGTTTGAAATTACACTAAGCATACAGGTTAACATCGTACATCCTGTTTTATGAGCAGTAGGATTATGTACAAAGCAAAATGACACCAAACATGACACTTTTAGAAATGCATAAAACATAATTCATGCATTCTTAGTTTGTCTAATGCCTTAAAAAGGGCAAATACAAATAAGAGAAAATTAGGGGAGAGAATACATAGGTTACAAACACATTACATGTACATCGGACTGTCTTTTATTAGATTTCTATGAGTCCTTTTCAGTAGTGTGTGTCTTTCGGTGTGTGTTTCAAAGATGGTGGGATTTTTTCTTAGGAATGTCTTTGAACACTTGGTAGATATTATGTTACTGAGTGACTTTACTCTCAGACTTTTTGCAGCCGAAATTCATAAAAGTTATTTTAGTTGTAAAACATATCAACTCTGTGCAGTACTTAAGTTTAACCAACAACCCTTGGATGTTATAGCCTGATGATGAGCTGCTGTGATGGAAAAACATTTATTCTTTCTGTAATGGAGACATGATGATTTAGTATAAGAGATCAAACCGAGCTGGGGTGCATTTACCAAGCATTGACGTAACTAGCAGCTGAACTATTATAGTACTATGCATTGTTTAGGAAAAGAACGATGTAGTGACGAGTGTTTCCCAAAACCCATATTTTCTCTGTAGCAGATTCGTCAATTGAACCCCGTTAGTGATAATGTAAAACACCCATAATGATACTCTAATCGGGGTGGAGTAACAACTTCTCTAGAGAAGAACCCCATCATTTCTTTGTGCAAATTATTTTGTTTTACACACACACACACACACATATAAAAAACCAATATTGATTTTGGTAAAAACATGCACTCGCTTTCCATATTAATTGAAATATATGTTGGCACATTTTGGGCCTGTACGTGTAAAATCACTTACAAAAGCTAACACGAATTCTAATATCATTTATAAATCATATGAATAAATAAATAAATAATGAGGCTATTTATTAAAAAATGAAATTGAATATGTGTTATTTATTAGGAAATAAGGAAATCATGCTTTAATAATAATATTAATTATAATGATGATGATGATGATTATTAAGTAGGATATTATTCATTTATTTATATTTGTTGAAAAGTCTACTTTTACAATTTGACGCATGTAAACCACTGCAGAAATGTTCTAACCAGCAGGCCCATGTCACATACAGTACAGATACTTAATATATAACCCACAATAAATTAAAAGCATTAGCGTATGCTACATTTTTTTTGTTTTCACAAGCATTGGAGACGTAACATAAATTCCGCTTTTAAATAATAGGTCACCTATAGCTTTCGTCATGAGCCACGGCTGTGTTCAAAATGGCATCAATGTTTTCAAAGGGCTCTGCGAAGGGAGCCCAACTGAAAACATGAAGATTGCTAAAACTGTACTGTAAAATGCTTTGAAAGCAAATTACACCCAAGAGAGATGACCTTAATGCTTTATTTAAAAAAAAATCATTCCAAGTTTAAATGTTAGAATGTTCTAAACGAATAGGGCATAGGGGGGATAAGTGGGAATAGACCACAGCCAAGAACTATGTTTCTAACTACAGCTCCAAAAGTGTAATCGCAAGCATACAAGTTTGCGACGCAGTTTGCAAATATTCGTTTGAACGACAGATTTGAGAAACGCCAAATCAACAAACTATGTTTGTAATGACACAACTTTCGACCTTAATTGGCTAATGATGGTTTTCAAAAACGCACTCCTGATTGGCTAGATTTAAAAACATATGTGACTGGAAAATGAGGACATCGATTTTAAACTATTTTAAACCCAAAACAACAATTTTAAGGTGATTTACAAATATGTGAGTGTGCAAATGCAGGAGATATCAAATGTGAAATGAATGTAAATTTTATGCTTCAGGAATTAGTGTTTTGAGAACATTTATATTAATGCTGTGATTTCATTCTGTTATTTCTGGTTTATCTTTCTGTAGATCCCTGTTACACCTACACTGTGCTGAGCGATTCATGGAGAGCCAACAGCAGTCAGCCATCAAAATCAGTCTACATGTGTGACGCTTCAGTCTCCTGGAGCGGCTGGTATCGGCTCTTCATTAATAGACTAAATGCTCAGATCCCAGACACATGTGTTGAGAAGTATAGTTGTGGCACTGATGCTCCACTGTGGATTCGTGGTGGACACCCAACAGTGAAAGATGGAGTCGTCACTCGAGATGTCTGCGGTCACTGGGACAATTACTGCTGCTATTTTGGCTCTTTTCCTATTCGAGTCAAAGCCTGTCCAGGAAATTATTATGTCTATGAGCTGCTTAGTCCATCTACCTGTAGTTTAGCCTACTGTGCAGGTAATTATATTCACATCAGCTCTTTCTACACATTCATAATATCCGTGTGTCTGGTTTTTTGTCTATTATTAAGGATGAAGAATCAATGTTTTAATGATTATCACCATTTTCTTCATGAAGATTTTGGTTTGTTGTTATCGGCACATCACTGATCAGCAGCACACACTGACATTATATTATCTGAGTAAATCCATAACAAATGTTTTATATATTGAGAAAAGACTCTCATCTCTCATCAGCATCTCTGCAGCCTCTGTAACCAGTGAAGCTTTATTGTAATCAGTAATAAATATTTGTTAATGAATTATCTGTTTCGCCACACACAGTTACAGTACATAAACATTTAGGCTAAATGATTTCTTTAATTTAAACTGAACAAACTTCTATCTTTATATTTTTTGGATATATTTCTTTATCTTTATGTTGTGGTGTTCAGACATAAAGAACTAAAACTGACTTGATCATATTGTATTATTTAGAAGATTTTCTAGAGTCTTATTGTATTTCACTTTATCACCTTTAGAAAAATGAGTAAAAAATTGGCAGGTTTATACAAAAGACTGTCAGTTCATATAAATTACTGCTTATATGTTCATGTATTCTTTGTATGTTCAGTATTATTTGTCTGATTGTTTTCCAGTTGTTTCCAACATCACCAGCATCAGTACAACAGTCACACCACAGACGAGCTCAGCTGGTAATGTAGTCTGATGATTCCTCTGTTGTGTGTGTTTGACTGAGTGTGTGTTGGTCTGTAGAACTGTATATCTGTATAAATGATGTATATAATAAGAAAAGACTCCTCTCTCATCAGGATATCTGCTGTATCTGTAACCAGTGAAGTTTTATCATGTTATGGTTTTCTGACATGATGAACTGGAACTGGCTAGTTTTAGTTCTTCTAGCCAGAACTTTATTCTTCATCCTTAATAAATCCTAACTAGAGAGTTTTCACAGTAAGGCTTGGTTTGTCAGTTCACATGAAGCGCTAGTAAATATTTCCATGTACTGCTAGTTCAGCATTATTTATCTGATTGTTGATTCTTTACTGTTTTCCAGTTTTTTCCAACATCACCAGCACCAGTACAACAGTCACACCACAGACGAGCTCAGCTGGTAATGTAGTCTGATGATTCCTCTGATGAGTGTGTTTGACTGAGTGTGTGTTTGTCTGTAGAACTGAACAGGTGTGTGAGTGTGTTTGTGTCTCTGGATAAAGATGAGAGATAAAAGTGAATCTGAATCTGTGCACAAACCTTTGAGTTGTGGTAAAGGTGTGGGTCATCGTGAGGTCAGTGTATGTTTTCTCTCTTGTCTGTACAGAAAGCAGCTCATCTTGGGTCTTGATCACAGCAGGAGTCATTGGAGCTGCTTTTGTGATGTGTATAATTGTGATGGTTTTTATGTTGATCAGAAGGTGAGTGTTCAAACTGTACAAATTCAGACCAGAATACAAAATTGTGCTTAGTCTACATTTTTGCTAAGCATAAAATACACTGCTCCGGGTATATTTTGTTGCATGTTTCAGATGACAAATCCACTAGAGGGCGCTGTCTACATGTGTGCAAATCTGAAATGCATTATTACATTTTTTAAAAATCTCATGGTCGTCATCTAATGCTTCTCTTCATCTTGTATGTTTGGTGATTGTCAGGTTTTTTCGCCCTTGAGTCTGAGTCATTTGATTTTTAGTAAAAATGAAAAGCAAAGAAACAGATCCAGGATGTTCCTTAATTTTCATTTAATTCATCTAAACTCTTAAAATAATAAAATAGCCTGTTTTATTCGTGGCTAGAGCTTGATTAACTTTATTGACATCCTAGGCAATGAGACCTTAATTTTTCCTGACAGAGCGTGAGTTTATTGCATGCAGTGCTGTATTTGGTAGCACAAAAAACTCCCTCAGATCCGGGTAAGAGCTTTAAGCAACTTCATGCACTACTGAAAGACTTTTTTTTCCAGCTGCACATCAAATAAAGACATGCTTATAATAATCGATATCCACAACCTACAATAGCCTCCACTATCCATGAAATACGAACTTGCAGACTCTCTAAACAATAAGGAAATAATTGCACTTCCTAATTCAAAGCCCAGACGGCTTGTTTTGCAATTTTATGCCAGCTATACCAGCTGAAGAACGGTTTCGGCGTATTGTGATGTCAGCCGTCACCGTAGAAAGTCAAATTAATCGTACCTTTAAAAGTCTTAATCTTACCTTTAATTCTGAGAGTGTAGCTGTCCAAGGTACTGTTGCATAATTTAAATTATAGCTAATATATACACTCATAAGTAAAGTTTATTTATTAACTAATTTGGAGGAGATCACGTGCTTATGATTGCTTGGGGCTGATCCTGCATTATTCAATTTATGATTCACTAGTCAGACGATTCCTAAGCCACTATAAATACCCTAAGGTCCATACAACAGCCATCTTCATTTTAAAGAACCCCCCCCTTCCACCCCTAATCCTCCTCCCTTTCTAGATTGTTGGTACGGTGGTCCAGTGGTTAGCACTGTTGCCTTACCAAACCAGCAGACAATTCTGTGCGGAGTTTACACTTTCTCCCCGTGCTTACATGGGTTTCCCCCTGGTTCCCCAGTTTTCTCCCACCGTCCAAGACCATGCAACTTAAGTTAAATGACTAATACAAATTGGCACCATACACATGCTCTTAGTAAGTAGTTATCTCTTAAGAGCAATCGCTATCTGTTCATTAGCTACTACAGCAGGGGAGTTCTCCAGATCTACCTGAGCTCAAGCTACCCTCTCGCCTTGCTAATGGGAGGGAGCCCCGGGCTCGAGGATCTTATGAGCTCAGGGCTCTCTCACAGGACAGCATGCCAAACATGATTTATAATCAATCATCAGCTGAGTGTGAACTCTTGAAACAAGTCAAATTAATGAATAAAATAAATATGGATCCTTAAATGTCGGTATTGTTTTACCTCAAAAATGCATTTGGACAAATGTTTTATAAAAATAAAATGTACAATTTTCAACATTTTAGATATAGGCCATTGTACGATTCAGTTCAATATAAGTTGGACATTTATAGGGCTATGTAACATGTTTCTGTGTATTTTAAAATAATTAAAATAGCAAAAATAAAATTACAAAAATACAAAGATAGATTACATTTTGCTAAATATAATAGTCCTTTATATGCTTTATATCCTGAGACCATGTGATCGGATCTGGACATCCCTAGTTAAGGGTGTGTGTTTTTATGTTCCACAGAGCAGAAAACCTGCTAAAAAACAACATTCGTGCTGAGTCACGCCTGATTATCTTAATCTTTTTCTGTTCAAAAATGGTAAAATAAATTAACAAAATATTTTTTGTGTACATTGAGCTGTATATTTCATTTATTTGCTGTTGTGCAAAGAATGAAAATAAACCTTTATTGGCCGATAACATCCCAGTAAATATCATTAGAGTGAAAATAAAAGTTGTTAGTGTCGTACTGCCATCTAGTGTTCATTTTATGTAGAAACTGCAGTTAAATATGTTTAAGTATGTTTTTGCAGTTTCACAAAATAATCTAGTTAAAATAACTTAACTTAAGGACTAAAATAAGTTTAAGTTATATTAAAAAAATATTTGTTTAGTCAGTTTAGTGAGTTTGTGTTCATGATCATTATTTCTTCTTCTCACAGGAAGCGAGTGACTCCATCAGAAGAGCAAAACAGCAAAGGACCACAACCACAGCACAGTGCGGTACGTAAATTTCATCACATGTGATTGGTCAGTGATGAACAGATAATTAATCCTCTCATCATTGTCAGGTGGAGCCTCCTGAAATCCCCTACTACATGACCCTTTACCCCAATTCCACATGCCCTGAATACAACATGCTGGATGTGAGTTACTCTGCTGGCTCTGTTTATCATATAACATCTGATCTTACTCATCATGTGTTTTATCTCCAGATTATGAAGAGATCCAGTGAAAACACGAAGAGCTCTGATGGACAAGACTCAGATTATTATAGCATTGTCAACTGAATGTTAAACTTTGTCCATTTGTTTTAAGAATCAATGTGTTGTTCATTTAAAATAACTTTAGAGATTTAAATCCATCAATCTGGTGCATTTTATACTTAAAAATAATGGACAAGAGGATTTGCATTTCCAGCTTTGCACATAACCAGCAACCGCCTGCTTGTGAAAGACTCCAGCATTGCTTAACAAGTGTCTAGTAAATTAATCAAGAAATGAGCTGCGGAAATTACTCAACACAAGATGCCGTGTGTTCTGATGGCATATTAATACTTCAAGGATGGCTTTGTTTTTTAAAAATCCTAAAATCTGTAGAGGAATAAAAAATGCTTAATACTTATACTTGTTCGAAACATTAGAGGACTGTTTATTTTTTCTTTCCTACATTTTACCTTTTTAGTATTTCTAATTTAGCTTGCTTTAGAATTAAAATGCTTTAAAAGTGAAAAAGCTTTACAAATAAATGAACTGGAATGACCTTGTGACATCATCTCATGATTTGCTGTTTGTTTCTATATACAGTATGCATATAAACAGGCAGGATGTGCATAATGTAATGCAGTTTTAGTGGGGTTAATATTATTACTATTTGTATAGTCCCCATGTAATCAAATATGTTGTGTTCATTTTTTTAAAGAATGTGTTGGTCTTTTTTTCTATAAGTGCCCTAAAACAATGTCAGAATGAACCATTAGAGGAGATAAGCATTCAACTAAGGATTAGTAAAACTAAAAATTAGGATTGTTGAGTTGACCTTGTATTATACATTATATTAGTATGTTTAATCCACAAGTCCAAATATATGCGCAATAGGTGAATTGGGTAAGCTAAATTGTCCATAGTGTATGTGTGCGAATAAGTGTGTATGGATGTTTCCCATTGATGGGTTGCAGCTGGAAGGGCATCCGCTGCGTAAAACATATGCTGGATAAGTTGGCGGTTGGACCGTATGATTGAAAAGAAACTCCATCACTGTTACCCTGATGAAGGCAGCTCTCTGTCAAAAAGTGTAGGTTTTTAAAGATTAAAAGGATTAATTCAATAGTTTTTCCACATGTTTCGAGTGCCTTGGACTGATTTTTGCTGTTTATTCTGATGAATCTCTTGCCCAAAGAGCGCCGGCACATTATTTAAGCTCCCCCTGAGCACTTTTTGTTTGATTTAGAAAAATATAGATCTTTTCAGTGTGGTCACGTCATCGGCTCATGAACATTTCCTGCTTGTTATCAAACTATTTCATAATTTCATCATAACTTAATGTTAAAACGGCTATCATAACATTATTTATCAATATGTGGTTCATTTTAGATTCTCGGAAGCTGTAGAAATAAAACATGTTTACATCCCTGAAAATTGTCTAACGATATATACTTTGTAGTGTGTAACGTTAACAGAAGAGTATGGCTTGCTACTTCCTCGTTAACAGATAGTTGTGTTGCTTATGAGCCCTGTCTCTAAACATAATTTCTGTCATATTTAATCTCCTACCTTATTGGTGAAGCAGCAGCAGGTTAATCTCCCATTTACGAGTCTTTCATGCAGAGAAATCTCCTCAGGTGTTTGGATAATTCTGCATTCAGACGCTAAGGTCCAAACACGTCTTTATCTAAGTTCTGTATTGCTGTTGCAGCTGAAAATATAACACAGAAAACGCGGTTTAAACATGTTACAGCTGGCTAGATATTGATTAACAGTAATAAAAATATCTTTACCGAAGCCTTTCTACTTGACGGTTGGTCTCACGCGTCCGCCATGTTTGTAGTTTGTTTACATTTCTCACCCCTATGAAAATTTCTACCGGAACTAGTAAACCATTCGGGGATTCCGGGAACCTTTGGCAAACTCTTTTTAACATAACACGATTTGAGACATACGAATTCTATTTTAAATACTATTTAGATAGATAGTATGCGAATTGGAATAGATTTCGTTAGCCTTTCTTTAGCAGTTACGTGTATTTACCTCTAGGGTGCGCGTCAGGTCTGTGAGTTTAAGATGGGATACAGCTATAGCAATTTTTGTCAAACTGTACAACAATAATTAATATTTTTACATTACTGTGAGGGTTGTGTTTATGATTAGGGTTAACAAAATACAATTTAATAGGTAGTTTAATAAATAATATGAATAATACAATGTATACTGTTTTTACATTACTGTGATGGTTGAGTTTAGGATAAAGGCAGGGAAAGACGTTAATATTGTCACACCATCAATAATAATTAATATTTTTACATTACCGTGAGGGTTAAGTTTTGGATTTGGGTTAATAAAATACAATTTAATAGGTAATTTAATAAATACAATGAATAATACAATGCATAATTACTGTTTTTACATTACTGTGATGGTCAGGTTTAGAATTAAGGCAGAGCATTAATGTGAGGGTTGGATTTAGGGTTGAGGTAGGGGTAGATGTTAATAAAATACAATTTAATGAGTAATTTATTAAATACCATGAATAATACTCGGCAAAATTACTGTTTATACAGTACTGTGATGGTTGGGTTTAGGGTTTGGGTGGAGACAGACGTTAATAAAACACAATTAATGGATAATTTAATAAATAGTATAAATAATTTTCGTTTACCCCTGACCGCAGCTGTATCCCCTCCAGCAGCCGCAGAGGTGTGGAGGCGCTGTCCGAGGTGCTGATCAGTCACTATCAATAGTAACGTGCGTCCGTGTGTGTGAATATGCTTCTGAAAGGTGTTTAAAAACAGCGTGACGTCAGCCCTTCTCTTTTAGAACGCCGAAATTCATTTCACCCCTTCTAAATATGACATCATCATCATCATGAATTCTGCAAGTCACTATAGTCTAGACTAGAGCATTGCGAAATCTTGAAGGCAAAACAGTTAAACCATAGCTTATTTTAATCACAGAATAAATGCTAAATAGATGTTTTAAATCATCATATCGTCATGTTCATTGCATGAAAGGTTAATTTTATGTTGGCACATGATACCTTAAATGTATACCCATGAATGTACCACAAATAATGTTGCACTTCTTGTTTTGTTCAACTTTAAAATACCTCTATTGCACAATTTCCTGTATAATATTGTGTAAAAGAGCTTGTACAGTCTGTCTTAGGTTATGTGTATAGTTAAATATAGTATAGTTAGATTACCGCTCTGGTATGTTAGATTTGTATAGGTTTAAAATAGCTTTTATGTTCAGTGTTGTGTTCATATTTATGATTATGTTTGTTTATTTTTTGTTTTTGCTGATATATACTACAATGTGTTTCTGTTTAGTGCAGCATATTATTTGCAGTAAATATCTGAACTGAACAATTAAGCCTCATATGTTTCATTGACAGATTTATTGATCACTAAGATTTAAATGGCTTCGATTTAAAAATGGAAATTGCAATAATAGCTTAGATGTAGCTGAGTTACTTTTGCCAATTAGCTTTTAGCTTAGCTTGCTACATTTCCAAGAGGGTAGCTTTTAGTGTAGTTAAGCTACATTTTTAAGTAGAGTAGCTAATAGCTTAGCTCACTAAATTTATTTAAGTAGCTTGCCCAACACTGCACAGCATACATTTAGTCCTTATTTAGGTTAAAAGAAAACGCACAAAATATAGCCCACAGTCTTTAATGCAGCACATTTAACCTCCTGTTAGAAAGTAATTTTGTCATTCTAAGTTCATAATAGTACACAAGTGATGATAATAGTTAAACATGGCAGTTTGTTCATTTTTTAGGTTGCTGAAAGAATCATTCCCTCCTTTTTTGGGCTTGTCCTTTGTTTTTTCGCACTTCACTCTCGTGTTTTTCTGTTTCTGAAATGATTGGATGTCAAAAGCACTTCAATAATCACATGCACGCAGTTATTATTAGCTCAAGAAGTTCGCATGATTATTAAAGTGCGTCTGACATCCTGCCTAGCTTCGTCTTTTGGTATCCTTTTGTCCTTTTGTCGTGCCAGGTACCCTTTGCAAAGGGTGCATATCCAACCATACCAAACAGCCATATCTAACCATAGTGTACCACTCACAGGCAAGCAACGGTCAACAGAGGGGCAAACAGATGTATACAGGCAATTCAGAGTCGTGGTCATAAAATAGGTGGATGGTTAAAAGGCAGGCAGCAAGCAACATAAACAAACAAAACAAAGCGAGTGTCAGAACAAAACATTGTACTGTTCACAATACTGTTTAACAAGACTCATAAAAGAGGTGTTTGCATTGTATTTAAAGTCTATCTAATCAGTCTTTAAGCAGCTCCCAGCTGTGTGAGTGTAATCAATCATGATCTGGAACAGGTGTGTATGTGTGTGGTGCATGACTGGAACTTGTAGTCCATATACCAGCAGATATGTAGTCTGTTATTAATCTACACAGGCTGGTGATCGTAACAGAGGGCCCTAATTTGGACTTCTCTGATGTAGCACCATGAGCTGACATTTCGATCCACTGTATGTATACATATCTAGGGGATTAAAAAAGTGTAACTTGACTTGAGTTTAGCTTGAAAAGTTTTTTTTCTTATGTTAATTCCTGTTAAGAGAAAGCTGTTAAGAAACTCACATGAACGCATGTTGCAAGAACAAACTTTGCATACAGCAAAAAAAAAGACACAGAAAACAGGAAGCTGATGTACAGAAGTGCTATTTTCTTCAGTGCTGTGTGGATGACACATTGACTTGAGTTTAGTGAACTAACATTAAAATAGAGTCTTTAGCTGAACACTTCTCTATGAATACATTAGTGCAGATTTGATCAACTTTATGCTTTTAGTCAAACATCTTTAGCATGTTTACAAACTTATACACACACAGAGAGAGAGATAGAAATAGATATAAATAAACGAGTGCTCTGTGTCTGGAAGAGGAGGAGGGTTTTAATCGGACAGAGGAAGTAAAACTATCGTGAAAAGCTCATATATCATACATTAACACGATACACAAACCCTGCAGACCGAAGCAAAGCAAGGTAGGACAGATATCTTAAATCTATCTAAACACAGCTATCTGTTGCTACACATTGCATACGTCTTTTATACATGTTTGCGTTATGAATTGTCTATTGTCTTTCAGAATGTTTTGCATTTTCTCTCTGATTTTTCTGCTTGTGATTCCTGGTAAGTCTCAAACTAAGTGTTATTAAGTGAACTCTCATCTCTCAGGGAGTTTTGTCTGTTTTATCTACATATTTGTTTCTTTTCTGCACTTTTTTTTATACTGTATTTAAAAAAATGGCTTAAAGGGGTGGTCCACAGTGTATTTTTAAGGCTTGGCTGTGTTTATAAGATGTAAAGCAATGTGTGCTCATGCTTCACTTGTAGAAAATCACATTATTAGTTTCATATATCTTACTTTGATCATATGCAGCTTTTCAGCAAACATGAAAACAACTGTCATATTTAGTGTTGCCAGATGTAGCTGACTGTTTCCAGCCCAAAAATCTAAAATCCGCTGAAAAGACTGTAGACTATAAAAACCTGCTGAGAGTCATAACAGGTTTATATAATAGACAAGGGCTGGCGGGCACGCCGTTACAAAACCGTCTAATTTTAAAGTACCCACCTATGTCATTTTTTAACTCGCAAAAATAAATTCAAAACCGCCCAATCTGGCAAAACTGGTCGTATTTCCTAGTACCCCTGATAGACCCGCCCTCAAGAGCCTCTGATTGGTCAGCTAACATAATGTGCTGTGATTTGCGGATCGGCTCCGCATCACCAGCATAGTGTCACGCCTCCAAAAGCACACACTTTGCCTCAGCTGTATAAATACAGTCAATCAGAGTATGTATTAGCAGTATCAGTTTTAGCCTTAATCAGACAGAAAATGAAAAGAATTTTGCATGCCTGCTCTCTAAAATACAATCTAACAAGTGTCTGTATCAAGTGAATATAGTGTGTGGCTTCTTTGAAGTGGTGGTCCGGAGTGTATTTTTAAGACTTGGTTGTGTTTGTAAGATGCAAAGCAATGTGTGCTCATGCTTTACATTTCCTAGTTCCTCTGAAAGGCCCGCCCTGAAGAGGCTCTGATTGGTCAGCTAACATAATGTGCTCTAAAATACAATCTGACAAGTGTCTGTAACGAGTGACAATAGGGTGTGGCTGCTTTAAGAGAGAATTAGCATTTTATGTATGTGTGTTTGTTTGAATAGTCTGTAGATGCATGAAAAATGACAGCCGCATGTGTATGGGATTTTTATCTTCCCCTGATGCTTGAATTAAGTTATTTTCCTGTAATATACAGCAATGATGTTGATTGGAGAATAAAGCGCAAGATGTGGAATGCGACATGTGTGAGTTTTGATTGACTAATACTAGTTAGGCGAGCTATCCTGTAACTCAATGCGTTTCATATCTTTTACATATATTGGGACTAAGCATGTGTAAGTAGTATGAAACGTTTACATATTTTTTGTGAGGTGGGTATTTGAGATGAAGAACGCAGGGAAAGCGTCCGCATAGAGAGACACTGCAGCACTGCTGAATAGTGTGTGTTTACAGCGGTTTGACTATCGGTGCCAAACAGCATTTCCCGTTGTTTATATGCTTGTTTACGTTCTTGCTACAACATACCTTTAGCGCTAGGCACTGTGCCTGTAGTTGATCAATTTTAACAAATAAAAACAATTACAGGTTGTGGCTCATAATCGACAGCTTCGTCAGTTGGAGGAGTTTTAACCAAATCCAGCACTGAACTGGAAAAGATTCTGGAAGCTGTCCTTTGTCAAATGCTAGAGCTATATATATATATATATATATATATATATATATATATATATATATATATATATATATATATATATATATATATATATATATATATATATATATAATTTTCTGGAACATAATTAAAATTAAACTTTAAGCACTGCTCTCTTTATGTTGTGTCCATTCGAAGCCTAAATACAGAAACAGAAGAGGCTCTGTGAAATTAGCAGCGTTTGGACGCCATTTTAGCCTTTTCTGCTATAACTTTACAGCACCTCTGGCCACGCCCCTTTGCTGCAATGGGTTTATGTGGATGGTGAATGCGCATAACCAGAAATATTTGTGATCTCAGTAGCCTAGATGTATTTTTTGTGGTCCCCAAAGTTCATTTGCTCTAAGCTTTGCTAAGCTAACTATGTAAAAGTCAATGGGCTCCTTTTTAACGATCTAGGTGCAAAGTTTGAAGCGCAGGGCACAAAAGCATTAAGGGTGTATATGAATCCACTTTTGCTATTTTAAGGATGGTAAAATATACATTGCGCCGCGGCATATGGTCTAACAGGGTTGAGCTTATTCTCCTAATGAGTTATGGGTGTGTTTTGAGTATAAACCAATCAGAGTCTCATCTCCCATTCCCTTTAAGAGTCAGTTGTGTCGCGCCATGGCGCATTTGCTATTTACATGGCAGACTTTGTAATTGTAAAAACTGAGCGCTACACTAGCAAGAAAACAGTTAAACAGAGCATCTACAGCACGAGAATGAGAGAATGAGCCTCTTCCATTCGGCCTTTACTTTCACTTTCTTTTTTTTGTGGATAAGGAAATGTGTTGTACGCACAGACATCCATTAGCCTACACATAGTTAATTTAATTTGTTAAGTGCAAAGATACGTTTCAAAACTTCTTATTTCCAGCAAACAAATAAATGAACAATAATAATGAAGTGTGGTCAAAAAACGGAGTTATCCTTAAACACACATGCTGTGCCGCATATGGTCTAAAACCTAACAGGTGGACAAATTTAAGCTTGTTTTTGCAACAATGCGCCTTAACGCACCTCTTTTCTAGACTTAAACACCCATGCGTTCACACAGTGGCGCAAATAGATTTGCTATTTAAACAACGTGGCGGAAAACGGGAAAATTGCTGCTGCATTGGTCTAAAAATAGCAACACATCATGGAAACACATCTTGCGCCTTATTGCTCCGGATGTAGGATAGGGCCCAATGTCTTTATTTGCTTTGAACTTTGAGCGTCTTACATTCAGAGATGTTGTTTATGTTCACTCAGCTACATTACACATCAACTAAAGCTTATAATATGGTATCGTAGTGGACCACCCCTTTAAAGAAGAAAAGAAAAAGAAAGAAATGAAAGTACAGTAACTTAATGAACAGTAGACTGGTCATGTAGGTCTTTACAAGTCATGCTGATAGATATATGTATGCAAAACTCACACAGACACGTTGGGTTTGGGTCAATGTGTTATGACAGATTTGGTTTTTTAAGACACTTCCTGGAAATACTTGCTCTTCCTGCCTAGTTTGTGTTAAACACAGTGAGCTCTAGAGTGCATGTACAGCTTACATGAGGACATTGTGTCTTCTGGATTTAAACTAAAGATTTTTCACTAGAAAAAGATTATACTATAAAACGATTTTAAAGTATTACTACTTGTCTTTAAATCACTAAATGGCCTAGGACTTCAATACATTGCAGATATGCTGACTGAATACAAAACAGATCACTCTACAGGATCTGTAAACAATCAATACAAGAAAATTAGAAATTTCAAGAGTTAAGTTAAAGCAGGGTGAATCCTCCTTCAGCTACTAACAGCGCCCCCCGCTGCTGGAATACGCTTCCAGAAATGACCAGATGTGCTCCAACTTTAGGCACATTCAAATCAAGACTGAAAAAATGTTTAGCTGTGCCTTTACTGAATGAGCACTGTGCTACATCTGACAGATCATACTTTTATGTTTTTCTTTTCTTTTTCATTTTATAACCGGTTTTAACACATTTTAAATGAGTTTTTATCTGTTTTTTTATTCATTTTTATTATTTGTTTTTATTTTCTTATACTTGTCTCTTTAATTGTTGTTTATGTAAAGCACTTTGAATAGCCACTATGTATAAAATGTGCTATATAAATAAACTTGCCTTGCCTTAGAAATATAAAATGGTAATCAAAGCAAACACTGAAGCCGAAGATCTAAAGAGAAAGCAAACTAATTATGTGTCGTAGAGACAAACAAGTAAAAACACAAATAATAATAATGTGGTGTAGGAGATGATTGTGTTTTAACATGAATAATTAATAATGTAGCATAATTAGCAACTTTGCAGAATATTTTATAAATAACATTTTAAAAGATGTTCCTGTTTTATATGTTTTAGGGATTTGCAGCCAGAGATGGGAAGTTCGGTACTCAAAAACTGCAATATGTGCTTTAAAGGACTCAACAATAAAATTATCAGGCAGTTATAAACACCCAGATGGTCTCACTGTGACAGAGATATTTTGGACTGTAAACCCAGAAAAAGGAAAATCCATCAATCTGCTGAATAATTCGAATTACACAGGCAGAGTTGAGTTCTTTCAGAAAGAGCAAATTTTTTTTCTCAAGCTCAGTAATGTGAGACATGAGGATAAAGGAATGTACTGCATCAGAATTGAGACAAAGGTAGAAAAACAGCAATTTCTATTTTACCCTGGGATTGAGCTCACAGTGACAGGTACAGTTAAACTCATGTTGTATAGACAGATTTAATCTGCTCAGTCATGTACTGTAAATGTGACACATTTCCCCTGTGTGTTTAGATCTCAGAGTGGAGACTCCTGCAGAGGTTGTTGAAGGAGATTCTCCAGTCTTAACTTGTAAAAGCTCCTGCAATCTCGGCAGCACAAACTTCAGCTGGTATAAGAACGGCAAGTCTTTCTCAGAATCGGTGCGTCAGAATCAGCTGATTCTGCAGTCGGTCAGCAGAGAAGATTCTGGAAACTACAGCTGTGCAGTGAGAGATCTGAAAGATCTGCTGTCTCCTGCTCTCACACTCAACATCAGATGTACGGCAAGACCTTCGGCCTCTAACACTCCTCAGACTCACCACTGTCAAACTCACTGATGCTGATTGTTTTTCAGATCCTCCAAAGAGCGTCTCAGTGTCCGTCAGTGGATCTGCTGTAATAGTGTCTGGAGATTCAGTGACTCTGAGCTGCAGCAGCGACTCAAACCCTCCTGCACTGAACTTCAGCTGGTTTAAGGAGAATCAAAGCTCAGCTGTTGGATCTGGACAGAGTTTCAGCATCTCCAGCTTTAACACCAATCACAGTGGACGATACTACTGCGTGGCTGAGAATAAATATGGCTCTCTGAGATCAGCGTCTGTGTCTTTAACAGCTACAGGTATGAATGATGCTGTAAACTCTTTCTGAATGCTGCTGGTGTCGTAAGCATCAGTGTAAAATAATGTTTGTATGTGCTCAGATGGCCAGAATACACTTCTGTACGCCGCTGCTGGATTTGGTGCTGCATTCATCTGCATCTGCATCTGCATTATTATTGTGGCACTAAAGATCATAAGGTAAGAGGGCATTTTTGTTGAACACCACAAAGAGAGCTTTTGTGGCCTGAAATCACCATGAAACAACATTAATAAAACAAAAACATAACCATTTTATTATAGGTGCAGTATGTTTAACACCCAGTGAATGATCTCGGTAATGCATTCTTGGATCAAAACAAACGCAAGCGCAGGTTGCCAGATGAAGGACTAAAAGGAGCGAGCGTGTCTATCATACCTGAAGGCTGATTTAAGTCATGTTTAAATAAAAGCAACAGTACGCTATAGAAGGAATATTTTCCATATTACAGGTGTTTTTGCTCTAAGCAACACCTGAAATTTACAACTCAGGCTCATTCTGGAAACGTAGTCACGCGGACGTTTCTGGAGACCGCGGAATACGTCCCGGGAGGTACGTACGGCTGCAGTTTTTTGTTTTTGCGAATCCACGAGAGGCCGTTGTTATGCACTTTTTCGCATCTCAAACGCCTCTCGCGAGTGAAGTTCGGACAAACGGGTTGCAGCGGGAAAGCCCTCCACAAGGAGGTAAGCGGTCGGCCCGCCCGCCAGCAAGCGCAAAAGGGAACAGCGTCACATCGCCCTGTAGCGTTCGCTTGAAAAAAATAAATGCAGCCGTACGTTCCTCCCGGGACATATTCCGCTGTCTCCAGAAACGTCCGCGGGAGTACGTTTTTAGAATGAGCCTGGGTTGGAAATTTATATTTTAGAAACAGCTTCTGTTTTTCGCAGCCGAACAACA
This sequence comes from Danio rerio, assembly GCF_052040795.2. Lineage (NCBI taxonomy): Eukaryota > Metazoa > Chordata > Actinopteri > Cypriniformes > Danionidae > Danio > Danio rerio. The sequence continues at coordinate 58,070,165 of NC_141021.1, forward strand.
GAAAACTGACTGTGATCACCTCAGGTACACCCTATGCACTTTATTCAATATTAAATGCTAAAAATGTGAGTTTGAATGCTGTTTTACATCACATTTATTGCCATACTGTTGAAAACAGCAGTAGATAGTTCACCTCAGATCTAGTAAACAAAACAAAACAAAAAAAAAACATATGAAATAGAACTTTAGACTCAAAACCAACACACATGAGTGATTCAGTATCTACATTTAATAATGTTAAAGAGGTTAAATATGTATTCATTAGACTATAAATCCCACCATGTTGTTGGAGGGCAGTGAGTGCACTATTCTGTGCTTCTGAATGGCTGCATTTACATTTCTGTCATGTTTATTTAAATAAATTTTTGGGTTTTACTGGGTAACAGTTAAATAATTCACAACAAGGATAGTTGTAAAGCATTACTTTGCTACAGCAATCTACATATAAAATATTGTTTAGTTGTTTTTAGATGTTTCTTAGAGGCTAAATTCAACTCATATACCACAAAATGCCCATACTATGTTAGAATATGATGTCTACTTTACAAATATTGTCAGAAGTAGGAAAAAATACTGTTAATATTCCTTAAAACATCGGGGGCACCCTTGTATGGTCACTAATGGAAATTGGATGTCATCTTTTGGTCATGTTTGGTACTACAACCATACAACATCTTACTGAAAGCTAATTTTTAAGATTTCAACTTCAAATTTGTTTGTTTGAATCAGATTTTTTTGTCAATTTCAGGCTAAAACTCGTTTTGAAAATAAATTTTTATGTATTAAAATATCATATACATTAATTATTTTCAAAGTTCCATAAACATAAAGGCAGACAACTTTTTCTACTTTCAAGTTCATGAAATTTATTCATAATCTGAGCTAATTAACTTCTTTGAAATGAGACGAAAGCTTACATATGTGCACCAAAGCATTGAAGATAAGCAATCATTTAAGATAAATATGTCATGTATATGCTTAAAAAAAAAGGGGGGGGGGGGGTCATTTAAGAGGTTAAGCATACAGTCCACTTATTTTATTTATGACATTACTTTTATTACAACATATTCCCTTTAATTCTGGTATCTTCCATCACATGAATGCTTTGTGTTTCCTATTTTTCTTCTCCAGAAGGAAGACAGCAGATGCAGAAGTCCAAGGTGATTTATCAAAACAGGCAAGTCCACAATAGTATCAGCATTTCTACAGATTATTTCGATCAGATTGTGAGTGTTTGAACGATGTGTGTTTACACAGGAAAACAAGAGCACAGCAGTGATGGATCAGATGAACTCATGTGGTCCAGATACAGGCCATCAGAATGATGTGATGTATGCAAGCGTCTGTCAAAAAAGACCCAAAGAGCATCAGACGGCAGGAGATGAGGATGATGTTCAGTACGCCAGTGTTCATCACGTCAGAAATGCTGACAAAGTGACTGCGGAGGATGAAAGTCAGTATGGAAATGCGAGCAATTGCAGGTGAGACACTTCAGCTCATGTTTTATGAACTGTCAACAGAATGCGCTGGGTTAAACAAACCTCGAAACACTTAAAAAAAAGGAAATGAGTCTACCTCAGATGAAGGTTTCATGCATGCGCTGCTTTTGTCTTGTATCATCCGCTTGTGTTTTACTCTCGTTGAACAGATTGGATGATTCCTCTGTGATCTACAGCAGCATTGGTGTTTCATAAAGAATAGGAACTCTCATTGTTACGATCACCAGATGTCTAGCATTCACAGATCGCAGGAGAACTACACATAAGCCACGTTAACAAACTACATATCCCATTAGGCATCCCACACACCAGTTCCAGATCTCACCACTGCTGAAACTCATGAGGACTGATAACCAGGACTATAAATACACTTCACTCACACACACTTCGCTGAGTCTTGTATAGACTACAGTAAGTGTGCACTTCAAAGCGTTTTCCTTGATTAGCCCTGCTGTGTTCTGACCCTTTGTTTATTGTTTATGTTGTTTTGCCACCTGTCCCGATCCATCACCTGTTATTTTGACCTCACTTTGGATTATCTGCAGGCTCCTGTCTGTCCCTGTTTTGACCTTTGCCTGCCTGATGAATCTCTTAATAAACTGCATTTGCATCCTCACCTGTGTTGCCGACGCGACTCATTACAGTCTTCCTGACCTGCAACTGTAGCATCCTTACCAAAATCACGTGAACATGAGAAAGCCAACATGCTGAAATTAATGAGCCCTATTTAGGCTTACAGTATTTTTCTTAACTAAAATTTCTAATTGGATTTTGCAGTTAAATGATTAAAAAAGCATTTTCTTCCAAGTCTTTAGGGAACATTTAAATTTTTACTATTATTATTTTTATTAGTCTTATTTTACAGCTCGTATAGAGTTACAGGTGCAGTATGTAAGCTTGACACCCAGTGGTTGAACTAGGTATTGCATTCCTGGATCAAAACACATGCAAGTGCAGGTTGCCAGATTGAGGACAAACAGGTGCGAGTCTGACTATCGAGCCTAAAGGCTGATTTAAGTCGTGTTTAAATAAAAGCAATGGCATCCGATAGAAGGAATATTCTTCATATCCAAAGGAAATTTTTTTGTTCTAACCAACAACTGGAATTTATATATTAGAAACGACTTTTGTTTTTTTACAGCTGAACAACAGAAAACTGACAGAGATCACCTCAGATACACCTCATGCGCTTTATTCAGTGTTAAATGCTAATAATGTGAGTTTGAATGCCATTTTACATGACATGTATTGAAATTTTGGGGGAGGGGGTGTTGTTGCTTTTGTTTCCTCTCTTTCTCTCTCTCTCTTTCTTCCAATCTTGTCTCACCTGTTGGTAATTAAGTGGCTGGGGCATGCGGCAGTTGGCTGTTTGAGACTGTGCCAAACACTAGCTGGCTAATGCGGCTCTTACTTGATTCTCCTGCCCTAGACTAGCTATTGTGCGATTAAAATACTTGGAATACTTGTTGAAAGTTAGAAATCCTATTGTTAGTGAACAATATAGGATAATTTTGACTATTCTATTAAGTAGAACTGATTTCTACTTTATATCTTTTTGGTTTTGGTTCAACTTTTTGAAGGTGAATGCCACTTTTTGTTTGATATATTTATTTTTCTCCTGTTTCTGGTGGAGAGGGAGCAAGGTAAGGTCTTTGTTCATCTTTTTAATTTAATTTTAAACATTTAGAAAGTTGCTTTTACGATCAGTTAGATCTTTTGTTTGTTGATTTGGCATTTTTCCCTCCTGAGTATTTCTGAAACCTACCATTAGCCTTGGTCATTTATTATTTGTTAATCTGTAAATAAACGTACTTCTTTGTTTCGGACATTGTATTTGGAGTCAGTTATTGCTGGTGTGCTGGGACAGGAGAAGGGTGATGATTGTTGGCTGCCTTGCCTTTTAGTTTTTTTTAAATTATTTTTAGTTATGTTATTTTCTATTATCCAAACTGGCCTCTAATTAAATTTAACTTGGCTAAAATTACTTCCTGTTTTTTTTTTTAAATAAATTTTCACCTTTGTTATTCTGTTGCATGTTTCCCTGGCCCAAGATAGGGAGGGCACATAACAGAATAATCAATTTATTTGTCCAGAGATCATGCATGCAATACTTTTTAATGGCCTCACTTAACCCCACAGCTAACCCCGCCCCTCACAGTGACATCACTAGCTCCATTGAGTACATTGTTTGACATTGCATGTCTGACATACGCAGTTTCAGCCAACATATGCTAGTCTGCAACCACATACTATTGAAAGCAGTAAAGTGCACTTCATCTTTTTGACCACAAGATGACTGTAAAGTGAACTAAAATCCAGGGGAATCAAATATAAAAGAATTATTTAATCTTTACATTTATTGAATCTAAACATTTCCATCTGTGGTTGATCTGCAGAGCTCTTGTGGTAAGTGTTGCTTCTGACCCACTAAAAAGTACACCGACCACTGATGGCTGTGAATGTGGTTCATGTAGTATTGCTAAAACTTCATGTGTCAAAAAGAGGAAGTGAAACAGAGCTGCAAGCTTCATCTGGTGATGCTCAGACACTCATTTAAAGTGTTTTACTCAGTTCTGTCCCCAAACTAATTGTGTTTTCACATTTTCTCTCTCAAAATTCTGCTGTTTGACATCTGTAAATAAGAGCGACTGCAGGAGATGTCCTGGTGTATTCGAGATGGTGTCAAACACACCCAGGAAGAGAAAGACAAATATTTTTGTCAGCACATTTTTAAAGTGTGAAAACTGTCCATTTACGGAAATAGTTTAAGCTGCTGATGTTTTCCTCATTTAAGCGTCGACACTGAGACACTGCAGCACGGTAAGAACATTTCAACATTCATATCATTCTGTTAAGCTACTGTACAACTGATATCTGTATGAATGAATCTGCTGAATGTTGAGTTAACAGAAGCTCGATATAAATACATGTGTAATGTGTAAATATATGTATAAATGCATTTCTAATGTGTAAATATATGTATAAATGCATGTGTAATGTGTAAATATATGTATAAATGCATGTGTAATGTGTAAATATATGTATAAATGCATGTGTAATGTGCAGCAATGTTCAATCAATTTTTAAGCAGTTTATTTTTTGATTGTTTACAGAATAAACTATTTTATACAATGACTTTAAATATTAAAGTCTTTAAACTGAACATACTATAAAATTTAAGCTGATCACTGGTATTTTGAAAAATATCTTTACATTAAACAGAAATTTAGGATAAAATTAACAGTGGGCCAATAATTCTGACTCTAAGTCGATATATTATATTGCGATTAGGTTTGTTAAAAGCATTACAGCACTTTGTAAACGTTTAATTGTATAATTTATCGATTCTCCTGTACAGTTTAATAGAGCGCTTGGACCTGGAAGCTGCTTAACATATTGGCCCTTAGTGCTGGTCCTGCATGGAGAGCCCTCACCGGCCCCCTGGACCCCTCACAGCAGCTGCACTATAATCTACATCAATAGATGTGTTTCAGTGTATAATTTTCAGTTCAGTCATTATACGTCTGAATTTATTTATTGTATTTCATGTATTGTATTTTATTGTATTATTCCTGCCTCTTGAGCTTTATTTTACCAGTTAGGAACAAGAATTATGAAAATTTATAAGCTAAAACAATTCTATGGTTTACCTTCTGCTCACAGAGACATCAATAATCAGCGTAAGAACCTCAACAACGGTGACAATTAACAAAATTAACAAAACTGACAAACATCACAAACAAGAGATAAAAGTGACAAAATCAACAATGTCAACATAAACAGCAGAATCAACAGCAAATAATGAAAACTGCAGCATCAATAACCTATCCGCTTGTTAAGTGTGACGTCACGCGGAGCGGCTTCCGCGTCCAAGCGCTCTATTCAACTGAATGGGGAGATTCATAAAATAAACGTTACAAATAAACACAATACAATAAACGTTTACAAAGCAATTTAATACTTTCGAAAATCATGATCGCAATATATATGTACATGCCTAATATCCGATGGCCAGAAAGTGATTCATTGTTTTATAAGTTGTTAAAATTTTTGGTATTTGTTATGCAGCAAGCCCTGAGATTGTTGTCTACACTGACTTTATGTAAAATTTACTTTAATGTGTGATATGAATAAAAAGTGATCATAAACAAATGAACTCTCAACTCAAATAAATGGCGGCTTGGACCCGGAAACAGTATTACATACATCACAAACATGTCATCACTTAACAAGCACATAGAATGTATTCATACTGCAATGCATGCTGGGAGTTTTGTACTTTGCCACACCCAGCAAGTGTAGGGCGTAGGCCAGATCTGGCCCAGAATAAAAGCAAACTGTGGCCCAGAATAGGGTCAGTTCTTGTTCATTTGGTTGAGTTCTGGCTAATACAAGGTATTGCCTTGGCTTATTTGTGGCCCAGATCTGACAAACAGAAGCAGACCGCCCAAGAGCCATCATTCTATTCAGTATGTGGTCCAGATGTAAGTGTCTGGTGTGGGCCGGATCTGGGCCAGAATTAAAGCAAACTGTGGCCAAGAATATTGTCAGTTCTGGTACATTTGGTTGAAATCTGTGCGATCATTCCATGCAGTATGTAGGCCAGATGTAAGTGTCTGGTGTGGGCTGGATTTGAGCCACATGAATTTTGCTAGTTAGGAGCAACTCACCAACTATATGCCTTAGGAGACCTTGATTTTAGACGAGCACACCTATGTGTCCACAAAGTGGCATAAATGCATTTGCTATTTAAACTTTATATATATATATATATATATTTTTTTTTTTTTTGGATTTTTTTTTTTTTGGATTTTGTAGGTAACAGGCAGATGTTGTTTTTTTTCATCAAACAACTTCTCAAATATAAGGGACTTATACTAAAAATCCTTTAATAACATGCAGAAGTGGGGGACTCGGGTCACAGTATTCAGGATTGTCACTTGCTTGATTAAAGTCTGCATGAAAAAAAGTTTATTGATAGTCTTAGGTTGAACAAGTAAACTGTAAAATAAAAAAATGACTTGACCTTGACTTAAACCTAAAAAAGTGATGACATTTGTGAAAAAATCTATGAAAAATCTAAAATTTAAAAAGATATTTAACCTTTTAGTGAGTTATTATCATTTAAGAACATTTTCCCTCTGTCATATTTGTGTTTTGCCAACACTTAATGTGTGAATACAGAGTTTGTTCAGAAAAGAGGAAGAGACACTAAGAGCTGCAAAGCTTCATCTGGTGATGCTCAGACACTCATTTAAAGTGTTTTACTCAGTTCTGTCTCCAAACTAATTGTGTTTTCACATTTTCCCTCTCAAACACTAAACAACAGTGAATTCTCCTGTCTGACATGTGTAGATGAGAGCGACTGCAGGAGATGTTTTTGAAATGATGTCATGCAGACACAGAAAGAGGAAGAGAAATATTTAACAGCACATTTGTAAAGTGTGAAAACTGGCTGTTTATGGTAATAGCTAAAGCTGTTGATCATTTCATTTGAGCATCAACACTGAGCCACTGCAATGAAAGAGCATTTCAACACTGAAATAATTCTGATATCAACTGAATGTTGATTTACCAGCAGCTCAATAACTGTTATAGACTTGTGTGTAATATGCAGTGATGTTCTTTGGCCATAATCATAGTGTAAACATCATTTTGCAACAATTTAGCAGATTAACCACCCCAAAGAACAGCTTAAACACTATTAAATGTTCTTTGTTGGTACAGTATGTTGTAGGCCTTATATTGATTCTTTTATGATTATGGACAAAAGATCCACCAAGCCGCTTCTTTTCTGTGGGTGAGATTATAGATTGTAGTTAGTCTCCATGTAGCAGAGGCCAGCTAGTGAAGTGCTGTGCAGGTAAACCTCACTCCTCTGACCTCTAGAGGTGCTATAGCAACAGATAGAGGCCATGGTCTTTAGCCTCCTTGTTATATCAACCGACTCCCATGCAGAAAGTCGCCAGATCGATCCTGGCTCAGATCGGGTTGGGTGGTGTATGACCGAGGGGTTACATCCACACAAAAGTTAAAACAACAAGAGTTTCTTGTTCAAGAGTTAAATGCTTATCTGTCGTATGTGATCATGGTGCACTAAACCACCGTATGCTATTTAAAAATAGCCAAAAATTCATACTTTATGAATCAAAATTATAGATTTATTTTTATGATAAAAATCATGTTCCATGAAGATGTCTTTTTTTATGTAAATTTCCTCTTGCAAATACATCAAAACATAATTGTTGATGTGCATTGCTAAGCACTTCATTTGACCAATTTATCATTTTTTTCTCAACATTTAGATTTTTTGAACACTCAGTTTCCAGATCTTTAAATTAAAGTTTCTCAGTAAAATACTGCTGAAAAGAGCTTATTAATTCAGTTGTGATGTATAACGTGTTGTATGAGTCTCAGATTAAGAAAAAACACATTTATGGCTGGTTTTATGGTTCAGGGTCACATATGAATCTCAGTTGGCCTGTACAGAAGGGTTTAAGTTTGGTCCTGAAGAATCTCTAGCAGCTGTATTCACATTCTAAATGGTCAGGCAGCAATTATTGAAAAAAGAATGACTTCAGATCTCTACTGCAAATTCTTGTTTGTTATCCAGCAAATCTGCATCTTCTGAAAAGTGAAGCCAACATTTTAATCCTTATGCAGTGTTGCTGTTAAACCAACCCAGGCTCATTCTGATTATGTACCGCTGTATACATTTCTAGAGAGAGCAAAATAATCCTGCATGATATGTTTTTTTTGCAGTTTTTGTTTTTGCGAATCCACCAGAGGCCAATGTGTGCGCTTTTTCCGATCTCAATTTTCTCTCCCGAGTTCCATTCACGCCTGCTGTTCTTGTGTAAATCCACTAGATGCCGCTGACTGACTAATCGCCCGATAACCCCACCCACCTACCCCTTTCCCGAAACTCAACCTATAGTACTTTGAAAAGCAATCCAGAAAAAGAAAAGCCCTCTCCTGATTTTTACCATGTTTTCAGATTTTACAACATTATCACCCTGTTATTTACTTGTTTATTTTATTTTTTGGCTTCTGTTTTTGTCTTGCCTGCTTTCTGGAACTGTTCTTCACAAGACTCGAACCCTGTCGTCGCGGTAAACTCTGCTATGCATCTCAAGTCCACCAACGTATGTGTTTAGCTACTGGACAAACTGGTAACAGTGAGAAAACCGTCTACATGCAGTCAAACACGAAAAGGAACAGCATCATACCGCCTCGTACCGTTCATTTTAAAGATGAAATGCAGCTATGAGTAGCTCTAGCTGCATAATTCGTAATCTCCAGAAATGTATATAGTGCTACATTTTTTAGAATGAGCCTGTGTTGTCATAAACACTGGCGGGACAGATTTGTGTGAGTCTCACAGTGAATGTGTAAGAGTTTTTATCCCTGTTAAAACTGAAAGGATTGTATTGGCATAGATAATTTTATTAAATGTACTTTTGAACTCTGGTCACCAGAGGGCAGACAACTGATAAAAAACACTCTCTTATGTGGCACCACTTTTACTACAAGCTAATCCGGACTTTACCAGTTACTTGACAGAAGTAATCTGATTTCATAACTCATGTTACCTGTAATGAAGCTCTTCAGACACTCGAGGCCTGACAAGAGAAACATCTTCAGCACATCAAGCCTTCAGTGAGCAGTGAATTATTCAGAAATGATCCTGTTCTCCATCTACAGTCTGTTCACACAATAGAGTTTGTGCTGTTGTGTAGAGATGATGCTCATACTGTCATATTTGTCATTTGTAGGATTGCAGAAGTCATTATGTTGAGGTCTTTCAGAGCATCTCTTCCTCTGATCTTAGTGATCATGACTGCGGGTGAGTTTTCACTACAGTCACTACAGACAAACTTTAACACTCTTGAGAAGCTGACTGAGCTCCTCACACTTTGTGTCTCAGAAACCGAAAGCAGTGTTTTACTGGCAGAGACAATAAAATAAGCAAAAAAGAAAAGGTTTGTTTTGTACGTTGCTTGAAAATCCTCCATTTCTCATGTCTGTGTTTCAGGGTGTGATGGTCAGCAGGGTTGGGGAGTGAATTACAGCCCTTCATATGTTTGTGCATTACAGGGATCAAAAGTGGAAATATCCTGTACTGTAAAATATCCTTATTATCGTAAGCTTGAAAAAATCTTCTGGACCAAATATACTGATAAAGAACCACTAGACCTGTGTTTAGACCATAAAAAACCAAAAAGAGTTCGGTGTGCCAGTAAATATAAGGACAATAAATATAAAGACACATACAGCATCACTTTGACTGCAGTAACAGAAGCTGATAAACACATCTACTACTGCAGATTCACCACTGATGCTGAGGATGGAAAATGGACGGGGATTCCTGGAGTTCAGCTGGACGTCACAGGTAGAAGCAGTAAACTCTCACAAACACACATTAGTCATTTTATAATCTTTTTGTATGAGAACAAAATTAAAAATTGTAAAAACAAAAATATCCTGATTACTTTTGCTCATAATGATTGAATAGTGATGGACTAAAATGATGTGAATTTTGATTGATCTGCCAAATGTTTTATGAAAGCATCAGTTCATGAAAAACATTTGCATCATTTAGAAAAGTCAAAAACCAACCAGGAAACATGCATATATTATATATTATATATGTATTATATAAAAGTTGGCGCTTCATTCCGCTGTGGCAACCCCAGATTAATAAAGGGACTAAGCCGACAAGAAAATGAATGAATGAATGAATAAGTCACGTGTGAATAATGGCTACCTTAATTACTTGTTAGTTCATGTTTGTATTAATTAACTCTGTACATTTAGCTAAATGTAACCGACATGAACTAATGAGCTGTTAATGAATCTTTATGCCATGACTTTACTTGAAGCAGCATATTGTTATTAACTCATTCTTAATCATGAACTCCTGAGTTTGGCTCATTCGGATTATGTACCACTATATACATTTCTGGAGAGCGCAAAATACGTTCCAGGAGGTACTTTTTTTGCAGTTATTGTTCTCGTGAATCCACCAGAGGCTGCTCTGTTTGCTTTTTCAGATCACAAATTTCTCTCCCGAGTGCAGTTCGCACCTGCTGTTCTAACGTAAATCCACCAGATGGCACTGTTGACTAATTCAGTGACTGACTGACCAACTGACCAATAGGGTTTATGCCGAGCTAGTGCAGTTCCCATGCTGATACACTACCGGTGACCTGTTATTGTGAACTTTTTCCATTTTATACGGTTCCTTATACAGCATCGATGTTGTAATGTCATTAAAATACATTCAGTAAAATAAACTTTAGCATTTATTTAGTTGCTCAAACGTAAAACGAGACAAAAAGCTGTTTACTCGCACGCGCTCTTCAGAATCGCAGGCTAACGCAGAAGCTCCATTGAATATACTGGGGTAAAATAAATGCTCATATTATAAAGATATGGCGGGGGGAAATGTAATTTAATGCAGTGCTTCTTGTACAATCTGAGACCCACTTTAAATCGAATATCACTCAGCTAATGGAGATCGCTGATTTTTAAAGAAAACAGACCTTAAACGCACCGGATTTTGCATTGGCATTCAATTCGCCGGAAGCCCTTAACCCAGGTTACTGGCAAATTAAAAGTCCTATTAGCATGCTTCGGCATATACCCCATAAGCCCACCCACCGACCCTCTTTCCTAAACTCAACCAATGTTATTTTGAAAGCCCGTATTGGCCCACCCACTCCCTTTTTTAAACCCAACCGACAATTTAAAAAAAAAAGCCATAAAAATAAAAGCCCTTGTCTGATTTTTACCACGGTTTCAGATTTTACCAGATTTAATTTATTTTATTTTTTGGCTTCTGTTTTCGTCTTACCTGCTTTCTGAAACCGTTCTTCACCGGACTCGAACCTCATCGTCGCGGTCAACTTCGATCTGCATCTCAAGTCTGTCAAAGTATGTTTAAAACTATCGGACAAACTGGTAACAGTGGGAAAGCTGTCCACATGCAGGTAAGGGGTCAGCTGGTTAGCGAAAAAAGGAACAGCATCATACTGCCCCATAGCGTGTGTTTAAAACATGAAATGCAGCCATACATAGCTCTGGCTACATAATTCACGATCATCAGAAACATATAAAGGGCTACGTTTTCAGATTGAGCCTGTGTTGAATGTAAAAGTTTTGCATGAAAATTATGCATCAAAATGAGCACTTTAAACACAGGAGTTCATGAGTAGTTAGGAAGGAGTTGATGATAATGTGCCCCTCCGAGTAAAATCATGACATAAAAATACATCAACAGGTCATGAATTTATTTTAGTTATATTTACCTAAAACTACAGTTTTAATTAACAAATTTATTTTTATTTTTATAATACACACTGTCAAGACTTTCAATAAAAGGAAAAAAAAATGTGTGAAACTGATGACGGCAGCTAGAAGAGAGAAAACCTCAACTCTATAGTCCTGCATAGCGTTAGAAACATCTCACTCAAGCTGTAATTAGGATTTTGTATTTTGATGCAAGCATGATATAATACATACATAAATTCAAACAAATGTACATACATTTAAAAAAATCTAAATATTAACAACTTTCAAGGATATAAGATGCTGATGACCGTTAAACACATCTTAAGAATCTAGTAAAAAGAGTCCATTAAGGTAGACATTATTTACACATGAACTCACGTGACTCATGTTGTAGTAAAGTTAGTTCTTGATTAGAGCTTGCCCTAATAATCAATAGTTAATGAAGTAATATTTCATTTACATATCAGTACATTAGTTTTCATATACTGTTATTGTAAATTACTACCAGAAAATGTATAAAAAATAAATAAATAATAAAATTAAATAATAATAAATTATATTATTAAATATTATTTAATCTAACCATAATATGCTAAAATAATGTATTTTGGGGTGATGAAAAAACATTTAAAACATTTCAGTATTACAGAGCAGAACTTATTTCATACATTACTGCACAGTGCACTTTCTCCCATTCAGTGTATTGTGAGTGGACTGTCCTTGACTTTTTATCTTAATATTAACTCTATAGTTAACTTAATATTTACTCTATAGTTTCTGTTGTAATCTTGTTGAATGCAAAATTGCTTTTATATTTGGTCTGTATGTATATTCTTGTTTTATGACATTATATTATGACAGCTCTGTAATAAAAAAACACAACTGCTAATAAATGAACATTATTCTGGAAAAGAAAGAAGATCTTGCAGCTTCAGAATAAAAACAGATCTATTAAATGGTGATAGAATTATTAATAAGATGATGGTACACCAATGAACTGTTGTCATTTCTCTGTCAGACCTGCAGGTGGAGACACAGCAGACTGCTGTAGAGGGAGATTCAGTGACTCTGAGATGTAAAAGCAGCTGCTCTCTGCCTAAAGAAACTACATTCATCTGGTACAGAAATGGAAAGACTTTTAATGAAGGAATCACCACATTGAATAATCAGCTTCACTTGCAGTCGGTCAGAGGCTCTGATGCTGGATATTATCAGTGTGGTGTAGAAGGAAATGAACATCTGAAATCTCCTGCTGTTTATGTCAAAGTAGGATGTGAGTATAAACAAGAAGATGAGTGAAATATCTCACATGTGGAGTTTCAATATGAGTGAACATGTAAAGCTTTCCTCAAACTAATATATTTTGTGTGTTTTCAATAGTTGAGAACAAACTAAATTTATTTATGTGATTTTGTTTTTGCTGAAAGCCTGATCAGTTTTCCTCATGTCTGTGTTTCAGCGGTTGATGGTCTGCGGGATTCAGGAGTGATTTACAGCTCTTCATCTGTTTGTGCATTAAAGGGATCAACAGTGAAAATCTCCTGTACTTCAACACAAGCTAATTATTATCTTATGAAATTTGTCACAACCAAACCTGCTGTAACTGATAAAGAACCTCCAGACCTGTGTACAGATCCAGACAATAGAGGAGGAATTCATTGTGTCAGTGAATATAAAGACAGAGAATATAGAGACACTTACAGCATCACTTTGACTGCAGTAACAGAAGCTGATAAACACATCTACTACTGCAGATTCACAGATAGACAGAATAATAGATGGACTGCGATTCCTGGAGCTCGTCTTGATGTCACAGGTAAATAAACTGAGATCGGGACTTTATTCAGGTCTCCATGAACACAGCAGCTCTTTATTTTACAGCAATATTAAGCTATTATTATGTAAAATTATTTAATTGTATGTTTAATTTCATTTAATTTCATACTAATTTAATGAATGTATGAGTTTTAAATGTAGTAATTTCTCTGTCAGACCTGCAGGTGGAGACACAGCAGACTGCTGCAGAGGGAGATTCAGTGACTCTGAGCTGTAAAAGCAGCTGCTCTCTGCCTGAAGAAACTACATTCATCTGGTACAGAAACACAGAGAGATTAACTGAAGAAACACTGAATAATCAGCTTCACCTGCAGTCAGTCAGTCACTCTGATGCTGGAGACTATAGCTGTGCTGTAAGAGGAAAAGCAGGAAACGAACTTTTGAAATCTCCACCTGTTCATCTCAAAGTTGGACGTGAGTACAAACTAAAAATATATTAAATCTATTGTATTTTTGTCAATCAATAAAGATGAACTGAAAATGTTTAGAGAATGACAATTTAGGAAAGATCAAGACAGACAGAATCTTCTCCATGGTGGTGATTTGAGCTTCAAACATTTGAGCTTTTATTTATGCAAAGGTAAAAAGTTTACAAAATATGTGTGGAAAAAACCCAGAAGAAAGTGTTAGGTACTCTGTTTTCAGCCAAGTGCTTCATTGTTCTTCAGCCAAGACTTTTCATTTCATGCATAAATAAATGTTATGATTCAGTTTCTTTCTGTGCGCACTTAAGTGTCTGATGTATTTGTGCATTAAAATGCAACATTATATTAATGTAAGGTATATTTAGATCAGGTAAAATGTGTGATTGATGTCTGATTAAATGCAAGTTAACTTGTGGCATCATGCGATTAATCCTGATTAAATAATTGAATTGATTGACAGCTCTAAAATAAACACAAATTGAACTGCTACTAAATGATCAGTTTTCTGAAAATGAAAAAGGCCTTGCGGCTTCAGAACAAAATCAGGAAGAATAAATAATAATAGAGTCTTCTTTTTTTCTTTGATCATTTGCTTAAAGCTGTGAATCACTGAGTTGTAGTTTTTGGTCAGACCTGCAGGTGGAGACACAGCAGACTGTGAAACATGGAGATGCGCACATATGACCTGTAATTTAGTTTATGCTGATTTACCTTCTGGGATTCAAGCAGTCATTCATTACACTCATTAAACTCATTAAACTTTCTAAAATATCAATGTTTTGGAGAAGAAAACTATTGGGGCAGATTCAACTAAACCCATTTGTCATTTTGACTGATTATTCAGAGGGCGATCTACTTTCTTCTTCACCGTCATTTTCCTTGTTAGTAAAATGCATAGAGAATTAGTAAACTTTAAAACAGACAATGCACAATACACTTCTAAACTGAAAGTGTCTGCTATAAACACAGTAAACTTCCCACATTAGGCCCTGAGCCTTGCTTTCACTTTGCACATATTTCCTGGTGTGAGAATATCCTTGTCTATAATCAGTCTCAGTTGAGTCTATAGGTTTAGTTATGGGTGAAAAGGCATCAAATTTCTGATACATTTATGGATTTATTTCTTTTTAAATACTCCATCAAAATGACTAAAATAAAACTAAAGCTAAATGTAAATTTTGGTCAATAGACTAGGACTAAAACTAAATCAAAATTGTACAGTCAAATTAACGCTTCTGAACAAAACTAGAATCTTAGCTGTGTGTTTTAAAGTGTTCTGTTGTCTGTGTTTCAGCGATTAATAGTCTGCAGTATTGGGGAGTGAAATACAGCTCTTCATCTGTTTGTGCATTAAAAGGATCAACAGTGAAAATGTCTTGTACTTCAACATATACTGGTTATTATAAGCTCACACCAGCCTTCTGGACCAAAACTATTCGAACTGATGAAGAGACACGGAGCCTGTGTTCAGACCCTGATAAAACAGGAAGAGTTCAGTGTGACAGTAAAGATAGAGACACTTCCAGCATCACTTTGACTGCAGTAACAGAAGCTGATAAACACAAATATTACTGCAGCTGTACAGATAAGTGGAATAAAAGATGGACTGTGGTTCCTGGAGTTTGGCTTGATGTCACAGGTAAAACTATTGCACTGTCTAAAAAAAACGGTACTTCAGCCTTTTGATTTGATCAAATTAAAGCATTTGCATCATCAGACTCAGGTGCTTCAGATTTAGTATTATCTCCATGACGTTGTAAAGACACTGAATTATTTAAACTTAAGACACTATATTGACAGAAAGTTGTTGTAATTTCTCTGTCAGACCTGCAGGTGGAGACACAGCAGACTGTTGTAGAGGGAGATTCAGTGACTCTGAGCTGTAAAAGCAGCTGCTCTCTGCCTGAAGAAACTACATTCATCTGGTACAGAAACACAGAAAGATTAACTGGAGAAACACTGAATAATCAGCTTCAGCTGCAGTCAGTCAGTCGCTCTGATGCTGGAGAATATAGATGTGCTGCAAGAGGAAATGAACGTCTGAAATCTCCACCTGTTCATCTCAGTGTTGAATGTGAGGACAAACCGACAGATTAATAGTAGAAACGTATCAAATAAGTATAATTATGATGATATCTATGTTAAATAACTCTTTAATGTGTTATACAGACTGCATGACATTTTGTTTTTTAGTATTAGAGACTTGATTTAATCAGGATAGTGTAATATTATGTACATTTTATCATCATTCATTGTGTCTGTGTTTTGACACTCTTCTTGGGGTGATGCTGGTTTATTTACTGTTCAACAGTTTAGATTTTCATCTTTTTTTTAATTTCTTGAATTGATGTATTAAAGGTTTATAATATATATTTTTAGTGTATTTTATCTGTTTTTATAATATTTGCTAAATTATGTTTTTTATTTGTCAATACATGATTATTGTTTTTTAGACAAACCAAAGAGCGTCTCAGTGTCCGTCAGTGGATCTGCTGTAATAGTGTCTGGAGATTCAGTGACTCTGAGCTGCAGCAGCGACTCAAACCCTCCTGCACTGAACTTCACCTGGTTAAAAGAAGAAACATCTGTAGGATCTGGAAGAATCTTCAGCATCTCAAACATCAGCTCTGATCACAGCGGAGAATACAAGTGTAGAGCCAGAAATAAACATGGAGAGAAAAACTCTGATCCTGTGACTTTAAATGTCATGTGTGAGTTAATGATCAACTGTAGATTGTTCACATATGAATTCATAACTTTGTCATTTCTACTGTTAACTTTAATTTTGGTTTAAATTAGATCCACCCAGGAGCGTCTCAGTGTCCGTCAGTGGATCTGCTGTAATAATGGAGGGACATTCAGTGACTCTGAGCTGCAGCAGCGACTCAAACCCTCCTGCTGAAATCAGCTTTTATAAAGGGGAATCATCAGTGGCATATGGTAAAATCTATACAATCACTAATATTACATCTGAGGCCAGTGGAAATTATTCTTGCTCTGCTAAAAACAAACATGGATCTCAGAAATCTGCTGCTGTGACTGTCAGTGTCATGTGTGAGTTTATCTTTAGTTTTAATAATTTCAGATTGAATCTTGACCATTTATTCTTTGTCATTTCATACATTTAACTTTTTTTTTCAGATCCTCCCAGGACTGTCTCTGCATTTATAAGTGGATCTGCTGTAATAATGGAGGGAGATTCAGTGACTCTGAGCTGCAGCAGCGACTCAAACCCTCCTGCTGTGAACTTCACCTGGTTTAAGGAGACTCAAAGTTCAGCTGTTGGATCTGTACAGAGTTTCAGCATCTCCAGCTTTAACTCCAGTCACAGTGGCCGATACTACTGTGAGGCTGAGAATAAATATGGCTCTCAGAGATCAGAGTCTGTTTCAGTCACTGAAGGTATTTTCTAGAAACAGACACTCTTTCAGTTTCTTCTGTCTCTGCTGTCAAATGATCTTCATCAGCGTCTTGTTTCAGGGGTTCAGAGATCTGCTCTGCTCACACTTACTGGGGTTGTGGCGGGATGTGGAGGATTGATCTTTATCATCATCATCATCATTATTGTGTTCATATGGTGAGTAAATTTTGAGCAGATCCTGCATTAAAGGCTGTTTCAAAATGAACATGAATACAAAATTTACTGAACCTGAAGCATTAATAAAAATTAATAGTTAATAAATTGCTTTACAATACTTTCTAACAAAATTTTTTTCTTTAGGAAGAAGAAGAGGAGAGATGGTGGAGCTGAAGATACCAGACAAAATCAGGCGAGTTTAGTAACACAGACCTGAATCCTGATGGAAATATTATGTTTTTTTTTGAAAATATAAGAGTTATAAAATCTTGCACTGCTGCTTGACACGTATCTGTCATAAAGACGATATTAAAAGCAGGACTGATTATATTTCTGTGATATTTGATTAAACCACAGCAGAATCCCATTGGCAGATCAGCAGAAACAGCTTCAACCAATGACAGTGCAGTGTATTCACTAGTATCAGCCAATCAGAGCGAGGATCTTTACACCAACATTACATCAGTGAAACCCAAACGCTCCAGCAGAGCAGAAGCAGGAGATGTGGAGGATCTTCAATACGCCAGTGTTCATCACTTCAAGAACAAAGACATGAAGACTGAAGAACATCAGAAGATGGAGATGCAGCGTCCGTCTGATGCCAACAGGTGACCAAACATTCATCTCAACCCCAATTAAACACTGAGACCCTTATAAAACATGTTCAGTGCTTAAAGTCTCTCATTTGTCTGCAGATGTGAGGATGTGATTTACAGCTCAGTCAAATAAACAACATTGGCTCGATGCTGTTGATGATGATCAGAGACTGCTTGAGTTCTGCTGATTCACAGATTTTGCTCATCATTAGAGGACGTCAACATCTGATTTCAGGCTTATTTGCTGATGTGTGTGTTTATTGTACAGAGTGTGTTTGTTCTGGAAATGCATTTCAGGAGGAAATCATCATTTCAGATATAAAGAAATGCATTCATATATTATATTCAAATAACCTTCATATTTCTCCCTCATTATTGTTAATTAGTGTCTTCTTCACTGGAGGATGAACAGACTGAACTGATGATGTGTACAGATGAGCAGTGTTTTCATCTCAAACTCAAATCATCTGTAAATGATTATAAGTGACTGGATTTAACTGAACTGTGTTTGCTGGAGTAACCTACTAATGTCTGTTGTAGTGTTGTAGTTGTATTGTCATATATCACACAATAAACATTGATTTAATAATTATGATGACTGTGTGTGTTTTCAGATTGACATTTAGTCTTCAGCTGCTGTAATGAGCACTTCATATTGGGCAGTAAAGTGCACTTCATCTTTTTAACCACATGATGGCAGTGCACTGAACTAAAATTTAGGGTAAAAATAATACTCTCTTTCCTTCAGCCTAATCCCAGATTTATCAGAGGTAGCCACAGCAGAATGAACCGACAATTACTCTGACATATGTTTAATTTGGGGGATGCCCTTTCAGCCCTGAGAATACAGTAACTCTTGGACCCCCACTGCTCAAAGCAGACAGAGTTCAACACAGGAGCAAAGAGTAATGTAAAGAGTAAAACCAAGACATAATCCAAGAGAACAGACAAGAGTCAGAACAAAATCATCAATCCAGCAGTCAGACCAGAGTACAAAAACCAGGCCAAACAAAAACACAGCAACAAAGCCTTCGAATCGACCACTCGCCTGTTATTGACCACTCTTCTGGATTTGCCTCAAGTTACCACTTGCTCCTGATTGTGACCATTGCCTGCCTGACCATTCTCTGTGTGATAAATTCTGCATTTGTATCCACAACTCCATAGTCATTGTCTCATTCACATTACAATTGTTATCATCAAAGAATATTTTCCATCTGTCATATTTAAGTGTGTTTTGCCAAGATTTAATGTGTGAAAACTGAGTTTGTGCAGAAAAGAGGAAGTAAAACTAAGAGCTGCAAAGCTTCATCTGGTGATACCCACTCATTTAAAGTGTTTTACTCAGTTTTGTCTCCAAACTAAATGTGTTTTCACTCTTAAACAATGAACAATAGTGAATTCTGCTGTTTGACATCTGTAAACGAGAGCGACTGCATGAGATGTTTTGGTGTTTTTAAGATGGTGTCAAACACACCCAGGAAGATGAAGACAAATATTTTTATCAGCACATTAATAAAGTGTGAAAACTGTTTCCGTTTACAGTAGCAGCTCAAGCTGATGTTTTCCTCATCTGAGCGTCGACACTGAGACCCTGCAGCACGGTAAGAACATTTCAGCATTAAAATAATTCTGTTCATCCACGACTGATATCTGTAGAAATGCATCTGGTGAATGTTTATTTAACAGAAGCTCTGTAACTGTTATAGAGGTGTGTGTAATGTGCAGGGATGTTCAGGCTCTGCTAGTGGTTTACACTCTAATTAAAATAGTGCTAAACAGCTATAATCTTAGGGGAACCACTACTTGGCAACTATTTAACACATATTTTTGAGCTATATTACAGCTTTACTACCATAAAGAACTGCAAAAACCATTAAAGGTTCTTTAAATGTCCTGTACAGCACTTAAATTGGTCCTCCTATGACTATGAACAAAATCAACTGTTTTAGATTTGGTGAGATTAAAGATTATACAATCCCTTTAAAAAACAACAAGAGTTTCTGCATGTGTGTCATCAGTCTGACCCAGGAGCACAGAATGCAGTCTCATGCTGCAGAGATATATTCAATTCAATTCAATTCAGCTTTGTTTGTATAGCGCTTTTACAATGTAGATTGTGTCAAAGCAGCTTCACATAAATGGTCATAGTAACTGAAACAGTGTAGTTCAGTTTTTAGTGCTTAAGTTCAGTTCAGTTCAGCTCAGTTCAGTGTGATTTAATCATTACTGAGAGTTCAAACACTGAACAGCAAATTCATCGATGCGTAGCTCTACCAATCCTGAACCATGCGAGCCAGTGGCGACAGCGGAGAGGGAAAAAAAACTTCACCTGATGGGAGTGAAGAAAAAAAACCTTGAGAGAACCAGACTCAGTTCGGCATGACCATTTTAATTTCTCCGCTGGCCAAAAGTGTTGTGCAGAGCTTCAGTCACCGCAGTGGAGGATGGAAGATGGCCTCAGCGAAGACTCGTCTGTCCCTGGAGCGTTGCTGGAATCCGACTCATGTTCTCCACTCCCCACGACCATCAGCGCAGCAGCAGCTCAGGATATGGCCTGATCCCGGATATGGGAACCTTGGGATCATCTCGTCACTGGTCTTGGATCCAATTAGTGACTCCGCATAATCTGACGACCTCGGGATGAGTATCCCCAGGTGAAAATAGAGAATAATTAGCGTAGCTGCTGTTCATAGTGTATATAAGCAAGATGCAGAAGCCTGTGTGGAACCCGCTAGGTGATGCATTGAGTTTATGCTTTACTAAACAGATAGGTCTTTAATCTAGTGTTGAACTGGGAGCTGCATGCAATATGTAATGTATTTTTATACAGTATATCTCTTCTGCATGTTCTTGTGAGAGATATACTGTACAGCAAGTCTGCATCTCAGGTCCAAAATATTTCAATCTGGATGTAGTATGTCTCATAAACCCTCCTCTCTCTATGTGAACAGGACAGATTTGCACACACCAGATGCTCGTGAGTTGACAATCCTTTCAAAACTGAAAGAATTGCATTAATATTTTTAATAAATATAATGCTGAAAATTTCAACCCTGGTCACCAGAGGGCAAACTTCTGATAAAAAACTCTCTCGTGGCATCAACATTATTCATAATTGTGTTCTGCTAGTAATGTCTGTGCCATGAGCTGATCCAGACTTTACTAGTTACTTGAACAAAAGTAATCTGATTACATAACGCATGTTACCTCCCAATAAGCATTTTTTTTAAAGATGTCTAATAGAGGTCTAATAGATGTTTAAAAGATGTCTAATAGATGTTTAATAAATGTCTAATAGACATCTAAATAAAGTTGACCTGGCTAAAACTAGGCTAAATTTGGGCTGTCAGTGAAACTCGAATAGATGTCTAATAATAGGCCAAAACTAGACTACTAATCAAATAAACAGAAATGATTGACTACACATATAAAGTCTGTCTAATCGGTCTATTTGATGACTAGTCTAGTTTTGAGCTATTCTTAGATTAGATTTTCACTGACAGCACAAGTTTAGCCGTGTTTTAGCTGAGCTGTCTATATTTAGATGTCTATTAGATGTCTAATAAACACAAAATTGTTTGCTGGGCTGTAATGAAGCTCTTCAGACACTCGAGGCCTGACAGGAGAAACATCTTCAGCACATCAAGCCTTCAGTGAGCAGTGAATTATTCAGAAATGATCCTGTTCTCCATCTACAGTCTGTTCACACAATAGAGTTTGTGCTGTTGTGTAGAGATGATGCTCATACTGTCATATTTGTCATTTGTAGGATTGCAGAAGTCACTATGTTGAGGTCTTTCAGAGCATCTCTTCCTCTGATCTTAGTGATCATGACTGCGGGTGAGTTTTCACTACAGTCACTACAGACAAACTTTAACACTCTTGAGAAGCTGACTGAGCTCCTCACACTTTGTGTCTCAGAAACCCACAGCAGTTTGTTATGAAAGTCTTCATTTCTCATATGTTTCAGGGTGTGATGGTCAGCAGGGTTGGGGAGTGAATTACAGCCCTTCAAATGTTTGTGCATTAAAGGGATCAACAGTGAAAATATCCTGTACTGTAAAATATCCTCGTGATCATCAGCTCAGATCAGTCTACTGGACCAAACATGCTGTAACTGATGGAGAAACACCAGACCTGTGTTCAGACCCTGATAAAGCAGGAAGAGTTCAGTGTGTCGGAGAAGATAAAGACACTTCCAGCATCACTTTGACTGCAGTAACAGAAGCTGATAAACACATCTACTACTGCAGATTCACTACAAACCCTGAGGGTGGAAATCTGACCTGGATTCCTGGAGCTCAGCTGGACGTCACAGGTAGAGGCAGTGAACTACTGATACAGACAAACACACACAGCAGACACTTTATAATCTTCCTGTCGTATGACCTTACTGCATTTACTAAATGTACAGTATTGTTCATCAGTAGCTCACCAAAATGCATTTCCAGACAATATATTTCCTGCACGTGTAGAGAAATGTTTATTATTGTAAAAGAACAACATTTCTTAATTTGCTTAAAATAATTTTGTTTTCTAATTTGTTTGGAGTTCTGAACAGTTTGCCAAAGCAAAATTCAGTCAAAATGTCTCTCTTGTTCGTCTACTCTTCTGAATCACCACTGATTATGTAATCAGCAAAACTTCAGATTTCAACTGCTCTTCAGTCTGTTAAAGTCACACCTTTAGTGTCTTCAGGTTCAGAGTTCAGTCACAAAGACACGACTGAAGATTTGTTGAAGGCTGGCACAAGGCTGAACACCACTGTTGGCGAGCTGTTTAATCAATATTCATGTACAGCTGCTTTAAAACAATATCAATTATGAAGAAAAAAAACACTTCTGCTGTTAAAATGACAACCTTTTCTTCTTTTCTGTTCTGAAAGTGGTTGTAATTTCTCTGTCAGACCTGCAGGTGGAGACACAGCAGACTGCTGTAGTTGGAGATTCAGTCACTCTGAGCTGTAAAAGCAGCTGCTCTCTGCCTAAAGAAACTACATTCATCTGGTACAGAAACAAAGAGAGATTACCTGGAGAAACACTGAATAATCAGCTTCACCTGCAGTCAGTAACCTATTATGATGCTGGAAACTATAGATGTGCTGCAAGAGGAAATGAACATCTGAAATCTCCACCTGTACATCTCAAAGTAGGATGTGGGTGAAATGTTTAATATTTTTATATTTCCTTTATAAAAGTTTGTGAAATTAGACATTAACTGAATGTTATTATACATGTTTTATAAATTATATTTCTCATGTGTTTCAGATGATCAGCAGGGTTGGGGAGTGAATTACAGCTCTTCATCTGTTTGTGCATTAAAGGGATCAACAGTGAAAATATCCTGTACTGTAAAATATCCTCGTGATCATCAGCTCAGATCAGTCTACTGGACCAAACCTGCTGTAACTGATGGAGAAACACCAGACCTGTGTTCAGTCCCTGATAAAACAGGAAGAGTTCAGTGTGTCAGAGAAGATAAAGACACTTTTAGCATCACTTTGACTGCAGTAACAGAAGCTGATAAACACATCTACTACTGCAGATTCACTACAGATGATAAGGATGGAAAATGGACGGGGACTCCCGGAGTTCAGCTGGATGTCACAGGTAGAAGCAGTGTATTCTCAGAAACACAAACACACACAGCACTGCATCATGTTATTTTGACCTGTTATTTCTGAAGTGTTGATTCCCATCTTTGAAATGACACTGCAGGTAGGCAAGTGTAGCTCCTATCTCACTTGTTGGCAAAATATCAAATTCTCCCAAATTTCTGACAGCAAATCTTCTCAGGAATTTATTAAAAAATAATTAATGGAAAAACTGTACCTCACATTCATTTCATACAGATTACAAAACCAGCGAACATTTATCTTCAAGTGAAGCTGCATTGTTTAAAAGTAGTGATTTCAGTTTTTTGGCTCATTGGAAGTACATGCCCAGGGCAACATTTTTGAGAAACTGCAAATATGTTGATATATGTTTGCCTGCAATATCTGGGTAAAAATGATTGCTACAGTATGGTATGATACTGACAACTTTAGATTTTATTCACACTTTTGGATTGTTGAAAAAGGATTGTTTTTTGTGCAGTTATTCATGCAGCATCGTTAAAATGCCACAAAATTTAATTAAAATCATTTGTGATTCATAACTAAATGTATTCACCTCTCTATATTATTTTCATGTGGATGACATTCTCAGTGCAGTGAGTTTGCTCAATAGCTTACCTTGTATGAAGAGTATTTAGTATGTGAAGTGGACTGGGTTCAAGTCTGGCAAAGGACAGTTCCAGAAACCAGGTAAAAAGAAGAAACTAATGTGAGATTGTGGTAAAAGTATGCAACCATTATGTACTTTTCACTTCTGGTTTGATTTTTAACTAATGGTTGGGTTTAAGGAAGGGTTTGGGTCAGTCAAAAATAAGGTAATATATAATATAGACTTAGAGGATTAGAAACTGTCTGGACCGAGCCACTACACCAGAGAATTTACTAGAAGTCCTTTACTAGAAGGTGGGGCTTCCTTCACTACAGTATCCATATTTAATCTTTTGGTTTTGAGTCACTGATGATAGTTGTTTTGATCTTTCTGGATTGTAATCCGCCATTTACTCCAGCTGCTGTGATGAAAAGCTGTAAATGATCCTCTACCTGCAGCTCCTTATGTGTGTTATAGCAGAGACTCCTTCTGTATGGATAAAGATGTGATGCAGTGGTGCAAAAACAAACTCACAAATTAATTTAAGATATTTTTAACCTCAAATAATGTATAAACAGCAGTTTAAGACAATGTTTTGACAGAATGTTGTTGTAATTTCTCTGTCAGACCTGCAGGTGGAGACACAGCAGACTGCTGTAGAGGGAGGTTCAGTCACTCTGAGCTGTAAGAGCAGCTGCTCTCTTCCTGAAGAAACAATTGTCCAGTGGTCCAGAAACAATGTGGTATTAACTAAACGAACATTGAATAATCAGCTTCAGCTGCGGTCAGTCACCTATAATAATACTGGAGAATATAGTTGTGTTGCAAAAGGAAAAGAAGAAAAACCTCTGAAATCTCCACCTGTTTATCTTAATGTAGAGTGTGAGTATAAACTGACTGACTAATAGTGGTAAAATATCAAATAAATATTGTAGATATATTTGCATTAATTAACTATTTAACTTAATTCAAATTTAGTGTAATCTAGTGTACAGTATATTCTCTGACTTGATCATGTGATGTGATTTTTTTTGTGTACAAATTATTCCTTTTTTAGATCCTCCCAGGAATGTCTCAGTATTTATAAGTAGATCTGCTGTAATAGTGTCTGGAGATTCAGTGACTCTGAGCTGCAGCAGCGACTCAAACCCTCCTGCTGTGAACTTCACCTGGTTTAAAGACAATCAAAGCTCAGCTGTTGGATCTGGACAGAGTTTTAGTGCACTAGATAGTGGCCGATACTACTGTGAGGCTGAGAATAAATATGGCTCTCAGAGATCAGAGTCTGTTTCAGTCACTGAAGGTATTTTCTAGAAACAGACACTCTTTCAGTTTCTTCTGTCTCTGCTGTCAAATGATCTTCATCAGCGTCTTGTTTCAGGGGTTCAGAGATCTGCTCTGCTCACACTTACTGGGGTTGTATCTGGATGTGGAGGATTGATCTTCATCATCGTCTTCATTAGGGTGTTCATATGGTGAGTGAATCTTAAGCAGCTCTCCTGCATTGAAAAGCTGTTTCAAAACTGAACATGAATACAGAATGTACTGAAGCTGAGGCATTATTTAGAATTAAATGTTAATAAATTACTTTTCAATACTTTATAACAAAAATGTTTCTTCAGGAAGAAGAAGAGGAGAGACGGTGGAGCTGCAGAGACCAGACAAAATCAGGTGAGTTTAATAATACAGACCTCAATACACAAACTGCTCATGATATTAATATTATTTTGTTTGAAAATACAAGAGTTATTAAATCCTGCACTGCTGCTTGACAAGTATCTGTCCTGAAGTTGATATTAAAAGCAGGACTGATTATATTTCTGTGATGTTTGATTAAACCACAGCAGAATTCCATTGGCAGATCAGCAGAAACGGCTTCAACCAATGACAGTGCAGTGTATTCACTAGTATCAGCCAATCAGAGCGAGGATCTTTATACCAAAGTTACAGCAAAGAAAGCCAAACGCTCCAGCAGATCAGAAGCAGGAGATGTGGAGGATCTTCAATACGCCAGTGTTCATCACTTCAAGAACAAAGACATGAAGACTGAAGAACATCAGAAGATGGAGATGCAGCGTCCGTCTGATGCCAACAGGTGACAAAACATTCATCTCAACCCCAATTAAACACTGAGGGTGCTTTCACACCTGTGAATCGATTCAGTTGTTCCGAAACAGAGATTACAATTGTTACATTGTTGCTCTTTGCTCTTGGAGCGGTTCACTTTCACACTGCAAAGTTTCTAAACGGACCAAAAGAGCTAAAACAAGTCACGTGCGAGTAAACTCTCCTTGGTCAGTGTCAGGGTTTATTTTGCAGCGTCCCGCTCAGCTGTCAGGTGAGGTGGTGGTTTGGTGGTGATTAACAGGGTGCGCGCGCGTGACGTGTCTGAGAAGAGATGCGGTGGGGAGGGGTGAGAAGGGTGCGTGACGATGCCTATTTGAGGACCGGGAGGGAGACGCGAGATTACCGGGAGATCATCACTCATTTGCGGGCATCCGGAGACTCGCGAAACTTCCTGCCATACTCATAATTCTCTCTTCATATAGCCGTAAGCCTAATACATATCCATAAAACACTGTGATATAACCGCGCTCGGATCGGATCGCTTTCTCACTGCAATCGAACCGCTCCAGGGTTCGTTTCAATCGAGCCGAGACTACCTCATTCAAGCGATCTCGGAGCGATTACTTTGGCGCGGAACAGAGCGCGATTGCCCTGTTCACATATGCTAAACGAACCGCGCTAACTGGGCAAACGAGATACGTTCCAAAACAAAAGTGTAGGTGTGAAAGCACCCTGAGACCCTTATAAAACATGTTCAGTGCTTAAAGTTTTTCATTTGTCTGCAGATGTGAGGATGTGATTTACAGCTCAGTCAAATAAACAACATTGGCTCGATGCTGTTGATGATGATCAGAGACTGCTTGAGTTCTGCTGATTCACAGATTTTGCTCATCATTAGAGGACGTCAACATCTGATTTCAGGCTTATTTGCTGATGTGTGTGTTTATTGTACAGAGTGTGTTTGTTCTGGAAATGCATTTCAGGAGAAAATCATCATTTCATATATAAAGAAATGCATTCATATATAATATTCATATAACCTTCATATTTCTCCCTCATTATTGTTAATTATTGTCTTCACTGGAGGATGAACAGACTGAACTGATGATTTGTACAGATGAGCAGTGTTTTAATCTCAAACTCAAATCAATCTGTAAATAATTATAATAAAGTGACTGGATTTGATTGAGCTGTGTTTGCTGGAGTAACCTACTAATGTCTGTTGTGTTGTAGCGTCATATATCACACAATAAACATTGATTTATTAATAATTATGATGACTGTGTGTGTTTTTTTTTAGATTGACCTTAAGTACTCCACCATGTAGAGGCCAAACTATAATCAGTCTTTATAAAATATGATCAAAATAAAAATACGATTAAAGGACAAAATTAAAGAGGTGGTGAATTACTTTTTAATTTTAATGGCAAATGGAAAATTAAATTATTAAAAATGGTAAAATATTAATGGCAAATGGAAAAACTCAAATTACTATGATAGTTCATTATTATTAATAATATTTAATAAATACATTTAAATTCATTAATTTTATTGTAAAATGCAATAAGAAAACAATCAAGCGGGTTTAAAGACTGCAGATGTACAAACACCAATCAGATTAGTCTGTGACTCATAGCTCCGCCCACCAGAACGAAAAACATGAGCTGTTTTTAAAACAAGTTCAAGACAACGCTCATGTTCTTAAATGAGCTGAAATTACATACATTTGTCCCAGTTTTATTGCACATTTAAACTACTATATATTAGATTATGGAGACTAAAGGTCTATTTCTAAAAGCATGAGCTTAAATTATGTTTCAAGAGATCCCATTTAGCTGATGATTGATTATAAAGCTTGTTTGCCCGGGGCTTCCTCCCATTTGCAAGGTGAGAGGGGATTTTAAACTCCACCCATTTCCCTAAACCCAGCTGACAGTGTTCTCAAAAGCAAAACAGAAAGAGTAAACCCCTCGCCTGATTTTTACCACGTTTCAGATTTTACCACATTCTCACCCTGTTATTTATTTGTTTATTTTATTTTTTGAATTTTGTTTTTGTTCTACCTGTTTTCTGGAAACGTTCTTTTCAAAACTCGAACCCCCATAATCACGGTCAACTCTTCTCTGCATCTCAAGTTCGCCGGCGTACATGACAAGCTCCTGGTCAGACTGGTAACAGTGGGAAAGCCTTCCATATGGAGGTAAGTGGTCAGCGGTAGCGCGAAATGGAGCGGTGTCATACCGGCTCTGGCTAAATAATTTGTGATATCCAGAAATCTATATAGGGCCTAAGTGAGCCTATGATGGCTGTTGGTTGTTGCGCATGCAGGTCTTTAGATGGTGTATCAGCTGCTAACTGTTTTACATTCTCTGCAATGTCCACTATATGAAGATTACTGCACTTTGAGCGATTTTTTAAAATCATCTGCTTTAGATTTTAATTCTTCATTGTCCTTTTTCTAGCCTCAAAATTCACATTGTTTTGCAAAGTTTCAGTATCTGCAATCTTGGTTTTGTGACCAGGGCGGGTATTAAAATAAGGGCTAAGTGGGGCTGAAGCCACAGGGCCCACTGAAGAAGGGGGTCCTTGATTGGCTGAAGAATTAATTTTGCACTGTGACAGGGGAAACGCCTCTTTGTGTTATGCTTTCGCTGCTGTTCAAAAACCGGTGCTAAACTGGGACTCGGAGTGGCTGTAGCCCAATCAAAATATCGAATAGTTCTGTTTTAGTCACCCATAAGAGTAATGAGATGTCCCAATTTTCCCAGGACAGTTCCTTATTTCGGCACTACCGCGAGAACCGTCCAGTCAACGGGAGGCTAACCAAGCTCGTCGTAAAACAAAATATTAAATTCAAACAGTCTTCATCATTGATACACTTGTATATGTAGTAACAAAAGCTGGGATAGGCGGGATCATACTGAATGGACCAACGCAATCTCACGGCAATTCGTTTTTGATTTAGTGGCTAATACGGATGAATTCGTTCAATCTAATTCTTACAATTTAGTACGATTTGCTCATTGCCCAATGACAGTTAGGGTTAGGGGTGAAGTTGGGTTGGGTGTACGCGTCTTTTTTAAAATCTTACATTTTTATATGACTGAACTCGAATTTGTATGAATTGGCCACTAAACTGACAAAACGTTATATTCTTACGTTTCCTCGTGAGATCAGGCTGGAATTGTCTCATAACTGAAGCGATGTTTCGGGCCCTGCGCCGGTTACAGCCGGATTCAATCCTTTCATAATGCAATCTAACCGAGACAGTATGTGAACCTGGTGTGAACAAATCATATAGCCTACACAGGCAGTTACCAAAATGTCCATCATTGCAGAGTATCTATCTCAAGTAAACAATACACTCGGTTCTGCTTAACAATATAACAATATTTAATAAATAAATAAAATAAAATAAAATAAAATAAAATAAGGATGCTAGCCTTCTGTAACTCAGAAGACCACATTAAGCTATTTTGGATATTTAAAGCATGGATATTAAAGATATTATATCATTAGGGATTTATAGCCAAGTTCTAAAAAACGTTTTAAAGGTGAACCCCTATTTAAAGTATTTATTATAGCACTGATTTAGAAAGTACTGCAAATGTTTTCGTTTCGCTGATTTTTGCAGCCTGTTTGAACTTTAAAGTTTATATTATGTCTGTCACCGACTCGGTCCCAGTCATTCCCCTCGCTGGCCAGCAGAGGTCATCATCACCGGACTATTGACATTACGTCACCCATCTACACTGACTGCAGACACACCTGACACGCATCCAGCAATCACACTCCACACACACATAAGTCTTGTTTTGCCCCAGCTAACACTACTGAGCGGTCTCATCCTTGTCTGTCTTACTGTTGTGATCCTGCTTTGTTTATTGACTAAGTCTTGCCTGCCGCCTGCCTTATACTTCAGCCTGAATCCTGACTTTGATCCTTGCCGCCTGCCTTTGAACTCTAGCCTGATTATTGACTCTGATACTAGCTGCCTGCCTCTGACCCATGCCTGCATACTCATCCTGTGTTTACCTGCCGCCAGCCAAACGACTACATATTACTGTGATTGATGTGAGTTTGCGCACACACAACATCTGTGTGCTATTGTTTATTTAACTGTGTTTAATAAAAACACTGCAAATGGATCCATCTGTGTCAGCCACTTCGTTACAGAGTCATTACTTAACTTTATATACTTGCAGGCTTATATTATTTATTCATTAATTTTCTTAATGGCTTAGTCCCTTTATTAATCCGGGGTCGCCACAGCGGAATGAACCGTCAACTTATACAGCACATTTTAAGCAGTGGATGCCCTTCCAGACACAACCCATCCCTAGGAAACATTCACACACACTCATTCACACTCATACACTACGGACAATTTAGCCTACCCAATTCACCTGACCGCATGTGTTTGGACTTGTGTCATTTTACAATTTTAAAATTATTTAATCTTTATATTTATTTAATCTAAACACTGAAAACATTTCTTGCTGCAAAGTTGCTTGTGTTGTTTCTGTAAAACTACCTCTGACTCACTTACACACACTGACCGCTGATGGCTGTGAATGGAGTATCGCTAACACTCGAGTCAAAAACAGGAAGTGACACTAAGAGCTGCAAAGCTTCGTCTGGTGATGCTCAGACACTCATTTAAAGTGTTTTACTCAGTTCTGTCTCCAAACTAATTGTGTTTTCACATTTTCTCTCTTAAACACTGAACAATAGTGATCTGCTGTTTGACATCTGTAAATGAGAGCGACTGCATGAGATGTTCTGGTGTATTTTGAGATGGTGTCAAACACATCCAGGAAGAGGAAGACAAATACTGTTTATTTAACAGCACATTTAAAAAGTGTGAAAACTGGCCATTTACAGTAACAGCTTAAGCTGATGTTTTCCTCATTTGAGAGTCGACACTGAGACACTGCAGCACGGTAAGAACATTTTAACATTCAAATCATTCTGTTGATCTACGACTGATATCTGTATGAATGCATCTGCTGAATGTTGAGTTAACAGAAGCTCAATAACGGTTATAGACGTGTGTGTAATGTGCAGCGATGTTCAGACTCTGCTGGTGCTTTACTTAAATTTATTTAAAAATGGTACAAAATAGCACTAATGCCGCTTTCAGAAGTCGTCATGTCAAAGATGTTTTCACACTGTATGACTATCTGCTGCAACATTTCATTGCTGCTGTGTACATATTTTCTTTTTATTTATTTTGTGACCATCGTTACAAAGAACTGGATATCTATAAAGGATTTTGCACAGAATATATATTCAGATATTGCAGGAAAGGACATTGTGATGTTTTAAAGAATAGTGTTGGAGATTTAGCTACCCTTTAATGTTCTCGTATTTATGAAAAACATTTAAAGTTCTAAAGCAGCTGTTTCCATGAAAAAGACGTGATCATTAGAAAATGAGTTGGAAATGGCGTTATTTTAATATAGCCAGTCGTGAACTGAGGTGGGCCGGTCTAAGGCTTGAAACTCCAGGGCTGAAAAGGAGTCCCACTCTGGCCCTGTCTCTCACTATGGCTGCTTCCTCTTCTTTACCTACAGGAAAACCAGTTTTATATCTGAACACAAGCAGAGGTCAAACCGAACTTATTTATTATTGTATCGTCTCAGACTGATTATAGCAGCTTTATGCATGTTCTGAATGGTCAGGCGGCATTAAAGGGTCCCGAAACACCAAAACACATGTTTTGAGCTGTTGACAGTCGTATATGTGTCCCACACTGCTAAAAACACTATTAGGACACCTATATTTCACAATAAAGTGTAAATTGGTTGTTTTTGCATTATTTTAAGCAAATTCGTACTTCCGGTTTGAAACTAATTTTTGAAGCTGCGTCACGGTCATGAGATAATAGCGTGTATTCCAGCGTGCAGACTGGACGTCTGTGCCAGAGCGTGTCTTATTACGTCTTACAGTGTGATGCATTAATGCATGAGTAAAGCTTGGTTCAAACCAATCAGTGCGCTCTATTGTGCAACTTCATTAATATTCATTACTGTCACAGTGTTTAGACGACAGACACACCACGTTGTGTTGGCAAAACAAGCGTGAAGTGTTGCTTTTATAGTTTGCTGCAGTTAAGTTTTGTTTTCATTTTCTCTCTGTGAGAGCGCAGCTGGAGTCACGTGTGGATTAACAGTGTACGCGACGCTCGACAACAATAACAACTTACGTGTCTAAGAAGGAACATTGTTTACCTGAGAGCTGTTCTCATCTGCAAACGCTGAGATCCGGATTCGCTTGTAGTCTCCTCTAAATAAAGGCGCGGCTCTAGTTGCTGGTGATTGTCCTGTTTCTACAGATTTGGTAAGTGAGCGACCAGTGCTCTTTGTTTATTCAGTTTGTTCATATCGAACAAACTATTGCACCGAGTGTAAACATGTTAGCACCACAATAAAACTTTAACCTCGTGTAGGATTTTTACCGCATTTTGTGACTGGAATAACACACGCGGCTTTCTGACACTACCTGTCGTGTGCATCTAAGTGTCTGGGAAAGGCGAAGGTTTTTTTTCTCTCATTCGCCGTGCGGTATCAAACATTGCATGAAAAATACACGCTTAGAGCAGTTCCTCGAATCAAATATCTCGTTTGTTGTGAGGGGCATGAATGAATTCCCTGAATGAAAGAGCCAAACTGCAGTTAAAGTCCACCATTTAATAATTTAGCAAATAATTCGACTACAGATGTCCATGTAGGTTAAACACCGTCACTTCCTCTTGTATGTATTTTGACTGAAACTCGCGCGTGCCCAAATAGACACTCCCACACCCTCCCACTTTAGTTCCTCCGACACTCCCCCCTAAACAGAGCTGGACACGCCCACTTTTCTGACTTTTTCCAAAGTAGAGGTGTGAAAACACCCTGCTGAAACAAGGGGGTTTCACGGCCTTTAAAAATAATAGATCTCTACTACATATACTTGAATAGTTACTTGACAAAAGTAATTGATTTCATAACTCATGTTACCTGTAATGAAGCTCTTCAGACACACGAGGCCTGACATGAGAAACATCTTCAGCACATCAAGCCTTCAGTGAGCAGTGAATTATTCAGAAATGATCCTGTTCTCCATCTACAGACTGTTCACACAATAGAGTTTGTGCTGTTGTGTAGAGATGATGCTCATACTGTCATATTTGTCATTTGTAGGATTGCAGAAGTCACTATGTTGAGGTCTTTCAGAGCATCTCTTCCTCTGATCTTAGTGATCATGACTGCGGGTGAGTTTTCACTACAGTCACTACAGACAAACTTTAACACTCTTGAAATGCTGACTGAGCTCTTCGCACTCTGTGTCTCAGAAACCCACAGCAGTGTTTTACTGACAGAGACAATAAAAAGTAAGAGAGAAAAGGTTGGTTTTGTGCATTGTTTGAAAATCCTCCATTTCTCATGTCTATGTTTCAGGGTGTGATGGTCAGCAGGATTGGGGAGTGAATTACAGCTCTTCATCTGTTTGTGCATTAAAGGGTTCAACAGTGAAAATATCCTGTACTGTAAAATATCCTCATGATCGTCAGCTCAGAAGAGTCTTCTGGACCAAATATACTGGTGGGGAACAACCAGACCTGTGTTCAGACCCTGAAAAAACTGGGAGAGTTCGGAGTGACAGTACAGATAAAAACAGAAAATATAAAAACACTTCCAGCATCACTTTGACTGCAGTAACAGAAGCTGATAAACACATCTACTACTGCAAATTCACTACTGATGTTGAGACTGGAAAATGGACGGGGATTCCTGGAGTTCAGCTGGACGTCACAGGTAGAAGAAGAACTTTCACAAACACAGAAACACACACATCAGTCATTTTATAATCTTTTTGTATCTGCTGTATAACTTTGGGGCAGCAGATCATTAGCACTGTAAATTCACATCAAAAAGGTCTCTGTTTTGAATCTCGGCTGGGTCAGTTGGTATTTCTGTGTGGAGTTTGCATGTTCTCCCCGTTTTGCTGTGGGTTTCCTCCGGGTGCTCCGGTTTACCCCACAGTCCAAACACATGAGCTATGGGTGAACTGAATAAACTAAATTGACCGTAGTGTATGAGTGTGTGTCTGCGAGAATGTGAGTGTGTATGGGTGTTTGCCAGTACTGAGTTGTGGCTGGAAGGGCATCTGATGTGTTATGCATATTCAGTCTGCTGTGGTGGCCCCTGATAAATCTGAGACTATAAGCTGATGGAAAATGAATGTGTGACTTTGTTTCTGAACAAAAGCAGAAATTATAACAATTGGAACAAAAATAAAAATGTCCTGATTGCTCATAATGATAGAATGGTGACCTTTGTGCTTAATAAAACATTGAAAATGGACTAAAATTATGTGAATTTTGATTAATATGCCAAGTGTTCTGGAGGGTTTGTTTTATGAGAGCAATAGTTCATGAAAAACCAGCCTGATCTCACGAGGAAACGTAAGTATTTTACGTTTTGTCAATTTAGTGGCTAATTCGTATGAATTCATTCGCATGAGTTCAGTCGTACGAAAATGTACGATTTAAAAAAGGAGGAGTGGCATCTATCCCACCCCTAACCCCAACCATCATTGGGTGATGAGCAAATCGTACTAAATTGTACGAATTAGATTGTACGAATTCATACGTATTAGCCACTAAATGAAAAAGTTACGAATTGCCGTGAGAGTGCGTTGGTAAAACATATGGGCACCATTTAGAAAAGTCAAAAAGCCTCCAGAAAACATGATCTCCAAGTAAGATAGTTGGGGGTTAGATGATTGTGAAAGATTCAGGAAAGATTTGACCTTTTCAATTCTCTTTTTTTTAAATTTAGATACTTTCAGTTACAGAGCTTTATTCATAAGAAGTTAAGGGCGTATTCTCACTAGGCATGGTTGCCGTGAACCGTGCTGAAACATGCTTGTCTCCCCTTCTCTCCCCAGCACTCACACTGCATTTTTTACCTACTGAGCCGGAGCACACTTACATCACACTCAGGGCCTACTCACACTATGCCATCCGTACCGTGCCCAGGCCCGTTTCCCGGATCGTTTGAGAAGTGTGAGTGCGCTGAATCGGGCTCAAGCATGGTTCACTTGGCCGGCCCTGGCCCGGTTGGAAGAGGTGGGCCTGAGCGCGGATCACTTGGGCTTTGGCGCGGTACGCTTGTGTGTGAGCGCAAAACGCGCCAAAGCCCGAAACCGAAAGCGAGACGTGACTTTTAAGGGGCTGTTTCATATGGATTTATTAATCATTCTTACTGTTCAGTGATCGCAAACTGCCGTAGTTTATTAAAGACGCAAACCCATCACTGCATGACAGCTGCGCGCCTTCAGCAGACCTCCTCATTCCTGCAGCACGAGGGCTTTATGATCGTTTATGAGCGCAAAAAGCGGCGGGTCTGTTCGGCGAAATATCTGACTGCGTGTCCCCGCATCCCTAAGGACTGTTTGCCGAAATATTTGACGGCATATCAAACGACTGAAACGATATAACTAGAGAAATCTCCACTGTGCTACTGGGTGAGAGCGTATGGCAAGCCGTTTTAGCATTTAAACCTTGTTCTGACTATCCATTAGGGATATCTCTAATTATATTTTGACTAGTCATAATTATAATTCGACTAGTCAGAATGACAATTAGAGATATCTGCAATTACAATTGTACTAGTACGAAATCAGATTGGAGATATCTGCAAATATATTATGACTAGTCATATTCCTCTATTGACTTCCATTGAAAAATATTTGCAGATATCTCTAAATGAGTTTTGACTCGTCAAAAATCCAATTCAAGATATCTACAACTGTAATTCGACTATTAGTAATTAATTAGAGATATCTTCAGATATATTTGTAAATATCTCTAAATATGACGAATTAAAGATATCTCCAAATGTATTATGACTAGTAAAAACTCAGTTAGAGATATCTCTAATTACAATTGTGACTAGTCAAAACTCATTTAGAGATATCTGCAAATATTTTTCAACCGATATGGTGTGAGCGCGGGCCGTCGGGGGAGACGGGAGGGGGGACAAGCGTGCTTTGGCCCGGTTCGAGGCAACTGTACCTAGTGTGAGTACGGCCTCACACTACAAGCGTACTGCGCCAAAAGCCCAACCTGGCACACCTCTTTCAATTGGGCCAGGGACGGCCAACTGAACTGTGCCTGGGCCCGATTCAGATGGGCTGATTAGTGTAAGGTCCTAATTTCCCCATTGTGCCAAATAAAAGTATACTTGATGATATATTTGACCGTCATACCTCTTTGGAAAGGCTTATTTCAAAATCTTTACTATAATTAACACAAAACAATCTGCCTCAACACATCTATTGAGGGCTCTTTGTGAAGAGGAACTGAATTTAACGATTGAAGAAAATATCTAGGATCTTATTCCTGCATGAATACATTCATCATCATCAATAAACGCAAGGCATATTTTCATTCAGTTCAAGGTTGTGACCAGAATACACTGGTCTAGAACTAAACTGAATAAAATGTTCCCTAATCTTGACCCAACTTGCCTTCGCTGTACAACTAAATCAGTCACACAGTTACATACTTTCTGGTCTTGTTTTAAACGGTCCGATTTTGGGGGGAAAGTCGTCAGGTGTTTTTCTGCTGTTATTATTATCAATCGACTCAAACCCTTTAACAGCACTGTCACTAAATTCTGCCAGAATAAGTTGAATTAAATTCATTACAGGCTGATAGTGTAGACTTTGTAACTTCACTAGCTAGACGACTTATTCTTATGAATTTTAAGTCAGCAGTTCACCCTTTTGGGTTTCTTTTATTTTTACATGCTTTTAGAATAGAAAACATTCAGTTCGCAAAAAAAACAAAAACAAAAAAACGAACAGTTCCAGAAAGTTTGAAGCCTCTATTTTTTAAGCATGTATAGTTGAAGTCAGATTTATTTAGATTTTTTTCTTTTTTTTTAATATTTCCCAAATGATGTTTAACAGAGCATGGAAATTTTCACAGTATGTCTGATAATATTTTTTCTTCTGGAGAAAGTCTTATTAGTTTTATTTTGTCTAGAATAAAAGCAGTTTTCAATTTTTTTAAAACGATTTTTGGGACAAAATTATTTGCCCCTTTAAGCTAATTTTCTTTGATAGTCTACAGAACAAACCATAATTATACAATAACTTGCCTAATTACCCTAACCTGCCTAGTTAACCTTATTAACCTAGTTAAGCCTTTAAATGTCACTTTAAGCTGTATAGAAGTGTCTTGAAGAATATCTAGTCTAATATTATTTACAGTCATCATGGGAAAGATAAAATAAATCAGTTATTAGAGATGAGTTATTAAAACTATTATGATTGAAATGTGCTGAAAAAAAATCTGCTCTCCGTTTAAGAGAATTTTTTGAAAAAATAAACAGTGGGGCTAATAATTCAGGGGGGCTAATAATTCTGACTTTAACTGCATATGTACTAGGGTCTTGCACTAGGTCTTACCTCAGCCATTGTAGGCTGGAGGAGAGTCGTGCACATTCAAGAAAATCTGTAACATTTCTGAAATGATAAAAACATTTTATATTAATTGTACCCAGCTTAAATGTAAAATTAATGTTACCAGAGGTAGAAGGAGAGACTAAGGGAGGGAGAGACAAAGAGAGCAAGTCGGCCTCAAAGAGGCAGAGAAGATAGACTCGAGAGGAGGAGAGGAGCAGAGCAGGAGAGAGCAGACCAGGAAAAGAGCAGACCAGAAAAAGAGGCAGAGCAAAGTTTGCCAGCTATTTTTTTTATCTTTCTTGACCATGTGACTAAAGCCCAAATACTGAGACATTCAAACTGACCAATCAACATGTGACCACATCGTAAAACCCCCAAAGTCCACACACCAGGCCCTGATCTAATCAATATCTGTAACGGGGAGACTGACACGGAGGGATCCATTTTGCAGTATTTATTAGACACAGTCAAACACAAACACACATCAACAGTAATCAATAAAGGTCGTTGGGCTGGCGGCTGACAGAAACAGAGTGATTTACCAGGCATAGATCAGTGGAAGGCGGCATGGTTCAGAATCCTTAAGACAGGTGTGGGTCGAGGGCAGGCAGCGTGGTTCAGAGTCCGTGATACAAGCAAGGGTCGTGGGCAGGCAGAAGGCAACTCAGAGTCAGAAACAGTCCGGGTTTATGCACAGGAGATCCGGCATGGGTCATTACCGTGATTCAGATCAGGTGTGTACAATCAGTCTATGTGGATAATGTAATGCTAGAAGTCCGGGGATGGCGGCCTCTGCTGGTCAGTGAGGGGAATGACTGGGACCGAGTCGGTGACAATATCTGCCTTTGGAATTTGTGTAGACTTCTTTTGTTAAAAAGACCATATAAACAAATGCATGTGATAATTTAGACTCTTACAGATGTACTATTATGTAAATTAAACTTTACATTATTATGATCTAATGATAAGTTAAGGCATGCAATAATCAAGAACAAACTTTAACTAAAACATGAGTCCTATGTGTGAATAATGGCTACCTTAATTACCTTATAGTCCATGCTTGTATTAATTAACATTTTAGTTTCAGCTAAATGTAACTAACATGAACTCATGACCTGTTGATGAAGCTTTATGTCATGACTTTACTTGGAAAGGCCCATTATTATTAACTCATTCTTAACTACATATAAACTCATGTGTTTAAACATAACAGTTATGCACATCCATCTAGTGCGTGCAGTGTAGATGCTGCGTTTCAAACACCTCGCATAAGCAGTTTTTTGTAATTTGATGCAAAGATGTTATAATACATACATAAATACATATACATGCACACACATTTTAAAAAATATATATTTAAAACTTTCAAGCATTTAAGATGCTGATGAGCGTTAAATGGCACATGAACTCATGTCGTAGTTAAAGTTCTTGATTAGTGCATGCCTTAACTCATCATCAGTTCATAATGAAGCAACATTTAAATTACATATTAGCATGCTAGTATTCATGCACTGTTATTGTAAAATGTTACCATAAAATGTACATTTCAAATAAAAATGTACTTCCAACCATAACTGCTTTCATGTTTGAGCTGTATGTACTGTATATTCATGTTATATGACACTATATTATGACAGCTCTGTAATCATACCTGTCAACATTGGGATGTGAAAAAAAGGGATATGCCCACCATAATAAGGGATTCTCACCAAGATCAAAATCTTTAGATATTATTATTATTAATTATGTGTATGTGTCTGTTTAAACACGCACCCAAAAGCCAGATTTTCGCTCCACTTCAAATCACGTGTACAGAATCCATTTGGGAAACAGCGTCTATTTATCACTATGGAGCGCGTCAGCTGACAGTCACGCACCGCTACATGACTGTTTAAGGATTGCATAGAAGGGGTGACGGTACCTGTAATGAAAAGGAAGAAGAATCGCGCCATTTTATATTTATTTCAAAGTGTTTTTGTGTCTAAACAAAGCGAAAGCACAGTACAGATTTACATTTAAGAGTGAGGGGCGGCCCCCAGTGGTTCAGCGGAATGGGTTGTGCATAGAGAGTCTCGACTCTTTAATGTTTCTTGCCACGCTTCAGAGAAACACTGAAAATACGGGAGAAATACAGGAAAATACCTTTACGGGATGATAGCGGGATTAAACTGTAAAATATGGGAAAATCCCAGGAAAAACGGGAGGTTTGACAGTTATGCTCTGTAATACAAAACACAACTGGTACTAAATAATAAACAGTATTCTGGACAAGACAGAAGGTATTGCAAGATAAACTGAAAGATTAAATATTGATAGAATTGTTGTTACGCCTGTTTCACACCGCAAGCGTCAGCGGCGCATGAGCAGAGCGTGAGCAGCGCGTGTGTCGAGCAGTAGCAGCACGCAGGCGTTTGCCTTTCACACCAGCTGCGTCTGCAGCGCGCAGCTCTTCGGCAGCTGCTGCAGAGATCAACCTATCTCTGTCTATTCTATCTAATTACCCATGTCTCTCTATATACAAATACACTTTTTAAACTTTTCATCTGCACCAAGGCCCCTCCTATGCTGTTTCTTTAACCGGCAAATGTTTATTTTACAAATTCTATAGATCAAATAGTGCTGTATGCTTCTCAATCTAACTTATATGAGAAGTGTCTACAGTCAGAAGACAATCGCCTGTGATATCATGTCATTTGTTTTTTATTATCAGGTTGCTGTAAACCTAGTTATAATAATATTTATACAATATAGTTATAATAATATTTATACATGATCAAACTAGTGTTACTTTCTCCACTTCAGTGATGTCCAGCGGCAGAAAAACAGCTCGTTAATTCATGCTCGTGCAGATGATGAGACGGACGAAAGTAACCAATGCATGCCATTCTTTATTTACTTATTTTCGTGTTGTCAGATTCAGAGTGAAATTTGTGCAAACAGCTCCTGGTAGGAATAACTCGAGTGAACATAAAACAAAGCCGATAAAATCTTTCTTGCTCTGCTCAGCTGCACATGACACAGCGAGCTCACATCATCCAGCATGCGTGTCGAACTACACTACCCACAATACACTTCGCTATGGACTACAAATCCCGTAAATATTCTATTTCCCCTCTCCTACAACACTAGTGTGCAACTTAAGCAAAACTGATACTAAAATTGTTTTACATTTGGTTTTGTAGTTCGGGCCTAAATAAATGTTTGTTGCCGTTTTAAATCGTTTTAAGTGAATTTGAATGACTATATAAACCATTTGACATTATTAACGCATTTATTGGGTAAAATTGCTACTTTTTACTGTCATTCAATGTGTTTTGGTCATTATCAATGCACTGTCACTTTAATTGAGCGTGAGCAGCGCGTCAAAAATAGACCCAGCGCCGAAACTATCGCTGCACTGCTGCTTCGGCGACGCTCACGCCTCGCACTGACGCGCTGCTGCTGCGTGCGGTGCGGTATGAAAGCTCTAATCTGTTAACATGGACGCCGAAAACACACGCGCTGCTCACGCTCTGCTCACGCGCCGCTGACGCTTGTGGTGTGAAACAGGCGTTATTGTGTGAACTTTCACAATTAGGTGATGGTAAACCAATGAACTGCTGTCATTTTTCTGTCAGACCTGCAGGTGGAGACACAGCAGACTGTTGTAGAGAGAGGTTCAGTCACTCTGAGCTGTAAAAGCAGCTGCTCTCTGCCTGAAAGAACTACTTTCATCTGGTACAGAAACACAGAGACAATAAATAAAGGAAGCAGAACAAAGAATCAGCTTCAGCTGTGGTCAGTCACCTATGATGATGCTGGATATTATCAGTGTGCTGTAAGAGGAAATGAACATCTGAAATCTCCTGCTGTTTATGTCAAAGTAGGAAGTGAGTATAAACAAGAACATCAGTGAAATATCTCACATGTGGAGTTTCTTAAATGTAATTTGAGTGAACATGTAAAGCTTTCCTTGAATATCTTTGTGGTTTTTCAATAGTTGAGAACAAAACTAAAGATTGTAAGACGTGTTTTTGCTGAAAGCCTGTTTCATAGTTTTCCTCATGTCTGTGTTTCAGGGGTTGATGGTCTGGTGGAATCAGGAGTGAAATACAGCCCTTCATCTGTTTGTGCATTAAAAGGATCAACAGTGAAAATATCCTGTACTTCAACACATTTTAATTATCATCTTATGAAATTTGTCTCAACCAAACCTGCTGTAACTGATGGAGAACCTCCAGACCTGTGTACAGATCCAGACAAAAGAGGAGGAATTCAGTGTGTCAGTGAAGATAAAAACACTTTAATCATCACTTTGACTGCAGTAACAGAAGCTGATAAACACATCTACTACTGCAGATTCACAGATATACAGAATAATAGATGGACTGTGGTTCCTGGAGCTCGTCTTGATGTCACAGGTAAATTAATTTGAGATCAGGACTTTATTCAGGTCTCCATGAACACAGCAGCTCTTTATTTTACAGAAATGAATCCGCCATCTGAACAACAGCAACATCATGTGTTTATGGCACAACAGCTATTTAAAATGCTTTAATTTGGTCTGCACCCGACCTGATTTTTTGTGCCGTGGAATAAATTTCTGAATTAAACACGATGGCAGTCGGCAACTCTGGTGTAATTTGAATGGGAGCGGACGGGCTAACAATATAGCATTCCTGAGAGAGACAGCGAGTGAACGAGCCAGAGAGAGAGAGAGTGCGCGCATCCGCTGTGGTGCTGTGTGTGAATGAGAAAAAGTGTGCACATTCATCGTGTGTGTGTGTGTGTGTGTGTGTATGTGTGTGAATAAGAGAGAACGTGCGCATCCGCCATCGTGCTGTGTGTCACTTGCTATAGGCTGTCAGGATTGCAGTTAGGTGTTTTTTAGGAGGCCAATTTAATCGCTATATATTCTTCCATGGCCCAATATGTACCTGTTACAGTATGTATAGAAATAATGCTGATATCAGAGGCCAGAAAAGGGGTTTGCACTATATGCGGTTCATAGGGGCACCACACATGGGGAGTCACTATTTTTGAAATTTTCCTTACCAAAAGTTTCAAATATCAAAATAAATAAATATTTTTTTGTAAAGAATGTTTATTTTGCATTTTATATGAGTATAATATTGTATTTAATAAATAAAAAAATCATACCACCCCTCCCTCTCCGTTGACCATTTGATTGATCCGTTGCAGCTGGATAAAACAATATAAAATAATGTTTGGATTAAAAATTCCCCCATATAAATTGTATAATGATTATGTTTCTTAACCCTGTTAAAACTGACACATGAACAAATAGTCAGAATATTTACTTTTTTATTTTTACTTAAATGTTTATTTATCCTATCAAGATCTATTTTACACCATATACATGTTTTTATAAATTTATTATGTATCATATTTATATATTGGGCCTTTGATAACTTTTTTTGCTTAAAGCTATTTTAATTTTAGTTACAACAAAGTTTGCCCATAACATTTTGATAAAATAGAACATTTCAGGCAGTTTGTCTCTGCTTATTTTTTACATTAAAATTTTTAGTCTTTTTTTTCACTTTGTGAGAGGTGTAAAAGCAGTTTCAATCAATTGTTCGTGTAAAGACAGACCTTACACATATGAGAAATGAATTCATTTTTATGTTGCCCTTTAGGACTCCCATATCTATCATTTTGTTTTGACAAATGTAGCACAAAAGCAAGGCATGTCAAGGTGCTATAATCATGTAGTGAGGAAAATGAAATCGCAAAGAAATTTGGGGTGGGATGAGATGTAATTATTTGTGACTCATTACAGGCTTAGTGTAATAATACTTTTACTACTTCATACATAAGCATGTTAACAAGGGGGTGCGCAACACTTGAACCTGCATACCCCTCAGTAAATTTGCAGTTGCGCCCCTGGCTGATAGGATATGTTTGTAAGTGGAAATGTTTGTAAATGTGACTTTGAAAGAGTCATTGCCTCACCAGCCACAAACCTCACGGCACGTCACACGGCACTCATGTCTCATCACAAAGGGGCAAACAAAACTGACATTTAGCCTACAACCCTTGCGAAACCTACACTTATCTGTTCTCTCTCTTTTTTGGTAGTGCCCAATTTTAACGTGAGATTTTGGAAAATCAGATCTAAAATTTTAAAATTTAGTCTCACACAGATCTCTACTATGATTTTTTAATGTTGTAATTTCTCTGTCAGACCTGCAGGTGGAGACACAGCAGACTGTTGTAGTGGGAGATTCAGTGACTCTGAGCTGTAAAAGCAGCTGCTCTCTGCCTGAAGAAACTACATTCATCTGGTACAGAAACACAGAGAGATTAACTGGAGAAACACTGAATAATCAGCTTCAGCTGCAGTCAGTCAGTCGCTCTGATGCTGGAGAATATAGATGTGCTGCAAGAGGAAATGAACATCTGAAATCTCCACCTGTTTTTCTCAAAGTTGGATGTGAGTACAAACTAATTTATTAGCATGAGTAAAACATTTCACACATTTGGAATATTTGTAGTTTATTTGGATATGTTTGCAATTAAAGAGTTTTTCGTTGAACATTTTTTATTCATTTTTAAAGTTTTTGAAGTCATTGCAGTTTGTACAGTAATATTGTCTGTCTTTTAGTAGAGATATTATATAAGAGACTTGCTTTGTTTACCAAATACTGTGGATCTAATTGGATTTGCATTTTAAACATTAAATAAAAAAAAATACTTTTATTTAACATATTAGGGGTATAGTTTTGATTCTACCAAAATAATTTAGCAAAAATCCACAGATTTTTATCAAAATTCTATGCAGAAATAGCAAAAAATGTGCACTGATTC
This sequence comes from Danio rerio, assembly GCF_052040795.2. NCBI lineage: Eukaryota > Metazoa > Chordata > Actinopteri > Cypriniformes > Danionidae > Danio > Danio rerio. Next base: position 58,114,937 of record NC_141021.1, read on the forward strand.
CGTCTGGCCCTACCCATCACCAGAAAACATCCATACACATTCATTCACACACATACACTACAGACAATTTAGTTTATTCTATTTACCTAGAGCGCAGTTAGTTTTTATTAGTTTTAGAGGCAGATTTCCTAGTTTTTATTAGTTTCTATATTTTAAAATGTCTTAGTTTTAGCTTAGTTTTTATTAGTTTCAGTATTAATTTCAGTTTTTTTTTTCTAAATGAGGAGATTTGTTAGGTTCAAGATTCAAAATCAACAGGATAAATATTGTATAATTAAAAACGCAGTCAAACATTTTTTGAAACATGTATTCAGAGGACACATGAACATGCTTGTGAGGTTAGACGTAGTGATGGGCAGGGCCAGATTAATCAATGGGCATTATGGGCACATAATGCAAATGCACATACTCTCCATCACGAGGAAGACAAGTCGGAATCATTAATAAGTGTGTGTATTATGGAGAACTCAGATTCCTAGAACTGGATTGGAGAGGTGTTATCCAAATCATGTGCATTATAAGTTTGTAGAAGTTATACATTAAAAATACCCTTAAATATAAATTTTAGTGCTGCTTCAGTGAACTTCAACAAGTATATTAAAATCTATTAACTTCCCTTTGTTGTATTAGTATTTTTTTCAAAGTGTGCTTAAATGCTTTAAAAATAAGTTCTCTGTAGACTAGAAATATATGTACTGTATATCATTTATTTAAAAAAAGTGGGCAACACATTATTGAATTATTTTATTTAACAAATATTATATCAATATTATTTTTAATTAAACTATGGGGTGCAGCTATAGGGGGCCTACAAGACATTGTGCCCAGGGGCCTCTGAATTATAATCCAGACCTGGTGATGAGAAATTCAGATTTCTAACGCGGATGTTCGGACTCAACATTATATAGTCAGCAATAGTAATTTCAGTCAGTTAAAACATCATCATGATCTGAAAAATGTCTTACAGTAAAGTTTTACAAACTGTAAACCCAACTGAATCATGCTTCACTTATTTAAATTTCATTACGATTGTCTGTTATGAAATAAACTTACGTTTTTCTCCAGATGCTCTCCTTTAAGCCCTCGGTTTACCCGCGCTGCAGTTGTTCTAAGTTCAGTTCAGTCATACAGCAGGCTGTACCGTTTATGTTTGGTTCACTGAATCACGCATGCGCAGTATTACCGGTTCACCGACTCTCAATGTAACGTTACTGTTCTAATAAATGCATGAGAGTATAGCTGCGTCCCAAATCCCATACTTATGCACTATTCTACGCCATTTTGTAGTATAAATAGTGTAAGTAGTGCGTTCACACTGAAAACTCTAAAAATCATAAGAGCACTTCAATTACCCGGATGATGCACTCATTCAGCCGCTAAAATGAAGAGTGTAATGATGGACACTTCACGCACTCAACGACCGCAGGTTTGCTTACGTAGTGGAAGGGGCGGAGCTATGGGACGCACATGTTGGATAACTTTATTTATTTTGGATGGTGAAAGCAAAATTCTCCTACGAGAGTGATTATAGCGCCTCCCGATGGTGAATGCGGCAATACTCACGGCAGGTATTATTTGATAGTTTGGTCATTTATTTCAATGATTTGGCGACCGTCAAACGTCATCAGGGAAACGGTTTGAATTTCCGCTTAGTAAAAAAACATTAGTGTGCCATTTGGGACACCACTACATACATATACTTTCCTGTTGAGTGTGTAAGTGCATAAGTACATAGTGCATGAGTGCATAGTGTATAGTGTGCCATTTGGGACGCAGCTTATATATTGGATTGTTTAGAGTCAGAGGGGTATTAGACTTGTTATTACGTAAGAAGTGGGTGAATAAGTGCTTACTGGAGACGCGAATCGTTTCAAATGATTCAGTTCGATTTGGTGAACTTGTTCAACCTGTTCACTTAGAAGATCCGGTTACAAAGATTCGCTCGCGATTGCGCTTCATAAATAAAACTTAATATTGGGCACAAATGTGTTAAAGTAATAGTTTTAAGTCTCTGTATTTAATGCTGTCGCCGTGCTGCTGTCATGTCCACTTGTTTTTGTCGCGGGAGCAACAGAGAAGATGACTCGAGGAGAACCGGCTCGATTTGCCCAATGGCGGAAGGAGACTGAGGTGCGAAAGGGTCAAACACAAACACCTGCAGCGCGGATTATATTTACTTCTAAAATGCTTACAGTAGGATTATTTATTAAATACATTTACAAATACGAAAACGAATAAGTTTTTGCTATAATTCTAGTTAGTTTCAGTTAGTTTTGTATGAACACAATTCAGTTTCAGTTAGTTCTAGTTTTTGAAAAAAATCGTTTTTATTTTTATTTCAGTTAACGACAATTATTTTACATTTTAGTTTTCGTTTTTTCGTTAGTTTTCGTTAACTATAAAACCCTGGGAGGAAACCCACAACACCACCAGGAAGAATATGCAAACTCCACACAGAAACGTCAACTGACCCACTGCGCCACCTTGATGCTAAAGTATTCAATGTTAGTTTTAAAATGCAGCAGTCTATTAATGTAAGGTAATCAATGTATTTAGATCAGATGAAATGTGATATTAATGTTTGATTAAATGCAAGTCAACTCATGGCATCATGCAATTAATCAGGATTAAATATTTGAATCGCTTAACAGCCCCAAAATAAACACAAATTGAACTGCTACTAAATGAACAGTGTTTAAAAATTAAGGAAGGCCTTGCAGCTTTAAAACAAAACCAGAATAAAAAAAAAAAAAAAAATATATATATATATATATATATATATATATATATATATATATATATATATATATATATATATATATATATATATATGTGTGTGTCTCTTTAAGCTGTGAATCAGTGGCTACGTTAACATCCACCTATTTTTAGGTGCATTTTGAATATGCGCATACAAAATCGGTTGTTGGAAACGACAAGATGCGCATCAATTTTGAAATAATGCATAAAAAACATTTGCGCATAACTGAGTAGGAGAAACTTTTTATTTGATAAGATTCAAAAAGATGCACACAAACTGTGGTGGAAACACTTTTACTGAACAAAAATAGAGCATTAAAACAGGTCATGTGATTATGGTGATTAAACACGATTATGTGCTGCCATGGCTTTACAATAAAGCAAATGTGGTTATAATGGAACTCAATGGGGAAAAAACAGCCACTAACATATGAAAGGAGAAAAATGTTGAGCAAATTGAAATTTTCCCAAAATATGTGTCAAAATGAGATAAATCATTACATTTGCTGAAACACAGAGAATATTGTGGCCAAGTTAAGACTCAAAATCACTCCAAAGTGAATGAAAACATCTCCAAAGCTTGCCACAATATGCCCTGAGTCTATCTTTCATATGTGATTTGTCATTGCACACACTTCCTGATGTGAGAATATTCTTGTGTATAATCAGTGTATAAGTTGAGCACACAGCTTTAGTTGTGGATGAATAGGTTCCAATTTTTAAATACAATTATGGATTTATTTCTTTTTAAATACTCTCAATATGACTAAATATGATTAAAGCTGAATGTAACTTTAGTCAAAAGACTAGAACTAAAACGATTAGGACTAAAATCTCAATTTACTGTGTAAATTAACACTGCTGAACTGAACATCACATGGATCTTAGCTGTGTGTTTTAAAGTGTTGTCATGTCTGTGTTTCAGCGATTAATGGTCTGAAGTATTGGGGAGTGAAATACAGCTCTTCATCTGTTTGTGCATTAAAAAGATCAAAAGTTACAATGTCTTGTGCTCCAACATATTCTGATGATTATAAGCTCACACCAGCCTTCTGGACCAAAACTGCTGTAACTGTTGGAGAACCACCAGACCTGTGTTCAGACCCTGATAAAACAGGAAGAGTTCAGTGTGACAGAGAAGATAAAGACACTTCCAGCATCACCTTGACTGCAGTAACAGAAGCTGATAAACACATCTACTACTGCAGGTGTACAGATAAATGGAATAGAAGATGGACTGTAGTTCCTGGAGTTTGGCTTGATGTCACAGGTAAAACTATCTGAACTGTCCAATAAAGCTTCTGCCATTAGAATTTATTACATTGTTCTTCATAACTGGAACACTGTCATTTTAGCATCTGCATCATCAGCCCGAGGTGCTTTAGATTTTAGTATCATCTCCATGATGCTGTGACAACATTTTTTTTTACTTAAGACACCATTGACAGAAAGTTGTTGTAATTTCTCAGACCTGCAGGTGGAGACACAGCAGACTGTTGTAGAAGGAGATTCAGTCACTCTGAGCTGTAAAAGCAGCTGCTCTCTGCCTGAAGAAACTACATTCATCTGGTACAGAAACACAGAGAGATTAACTGGAGAAACACTGAATAATCAGCTTCACCTGCAGTCAGTCAGTCACTCTGATACTGGAGAATATAGATGTGCTGCAAGAGGAAAAGCAGGAGAAGAAAGTCTGAAATCTCCACCTGTTTTTCTCAGTGTTGAATGTGAGTTTAAACAAACTGATTACAGTAGAAACGTATCAAATAAGTATAATTATGATGATATCTATGTTAAATAAATCTTTAATGTGTTATACAGACTGCAAGACATTTTGCTTGTTAGTATTAGAGACTTAATTTAATCAGGATAGTGTAATATTATGTACATTTTATCATCATTCATTGTGTCTGTGTTTTGACACTCTTCTTGACGTTTATTTACTGTTTAGATTTTCATCTTTTTTAAATTCTTGAATTGATGTATTAAATGTTTATAATAGACATTTTTAGTGTATATTATGTGTTTTTAGCATTTTTATTTAATGATGTAATACATTTTTTTTTGTGTGTGAATACATCAATATTGTTTTTCAGACAAACCAAAGAGCGTCTCAGTGTCCGTCAGTGGATCTGCTGTAATAGTGTCTGGAGATTCAGTGACTCTGAGCTGCAGCAGCGACTCAAACCCTCCTGCTGAAATCAGCTTTTATAAAGACGAAACATCAGTGGGATCTGGTGAAATCTACAGAATCACCAACATTAAATCTGAGGCCAGTGGGAACTATTCCTGCTCTGCTAAAAACAAACATGGATCTCAGAAATCTGCTACTGTGACTCTTAATGTCATGTGTGAGTTTATCTTTTTTTTTTAATAATTTCAGATTGAATCTTGACCATTTATACTTTGTCGTTTCGTACATTTAACTTTTTTTTCAGATCCTCCCAGGAATGTCTCTGCATTTATAAATGGATCTGCTGTAATAGTTTCTGGAGATTCAGTGACTCTGAGCTGCAACAGCGACTCAAACCCTCCTGCTGTCAAATATATCTGGTTTAAGGAGACTCAAGGCTCCGCTGTTGGATCTGGACAGAGTTTCAGCATCTCCAGCTTTAACTCCAGTCACAGTGGCCGATACTACTGTGAGGCTGAGAATAAATATGGCTCTCAGAGATCAGAGTCTGTTTCAGTCACTGAAGGTATTTTCTAGAAACAGACACTCTTTCAGTTTCTTCTGTCTCTGCTGTCAAATGATCTTCATCAGCGTCTTGTTTCAGGGGTTCAGAGATCTGCTCTGCTCACACTTACTGGGGTTGTGGCGGGATGTGGAGGATTGATCTTCATCATCATCATCATTATTGTGTTCATATGGTGAGTAGAGTTTGTCTGCACACAATCTTAGTCAATTTACTATAAGAAACATCTCCAATGTAACACAAATGGACTCTGTTTTAAACATGTTAATAGTTTTCTCTGTGTTCAGTGTGAAGAGGAGGAGAGCAGCTGGAAGTGAAGCTGTGGAGCAAAAGCAGGTGAGAAACACACTCCTCCATCTACAGCTGCAGTTCAATATGCTTGTGTGTTTACACTGAATTATAAACACAGATGTGTGTGTGTGTGTGTGATGCAGTATAAGTGTAGAAATGTTTCTCTATAGAGCGCTGACTCCACTGATGATACGTACACAGCTCTGGATCCAGCGTCCAGAAGATCTGCTGACGTTTACAGCACAATCCCGGTCAGTAAATGTCTGCAACACTTTTCCAGTCAGATTGATCAGATCCAGATAAACACAGGCTGATGTGTTCATGTGTTTCTCTCACAGTCTGTCGGCTCCAGAGCTCCTGATGATGAGACCTACACGGCTCTTGAGCTTCAGTCCAGATCTTCTGAATATGAGACTCTACATGTAGCAGGAGCTTCAGCAGATCCACATTAAACTCTCCTCGCTGTATTACTGCTCATATACAGGCAAATACTGAAGCTCCTCAGAAACTGATCATCATTAGAGCTCATCAACATCTGACTGCTCATAAACACATATTAGACTTTATTCACACAGTAGGATTCTTCTGCTTATGCAAACACAGTTTAGGATAAAATATAGCATTTATATTAGATTTATATTAGATATTAGGGCTGGCAGTGTTTTCCTCATTTTTTAAAATTATTGTTTGCTTCACTTGCCAATTCAAATATTAAAGTTAAACTTTCTAAACAGAGTTAAATATAAGCTTTAACCTAAGCATTGTTTTATCTTAATGCAATCTGTATCTGTTTCTATTAAAGTGCTGTATTGACAGTTTTTACTGTATTTTTTATTTTGTATAATGTCTGATTTCATAATAAACAATTCTGTAGTGTATTTAATGAGTACAGTAACTGTAGTTCATGTGTGTTTTCAGATTGTCCTCCAGTGACTTTTATCGGTTTCATAAAATCTGATAAAAGGCCAGAAGTGAACATTCACAATACTGAAACTGATTTATATGCTAATAACTATAATACATATTGATTAATAGTTAATAAATAATTCAAATTCGCTATTTTCCTTGCAAATTATGATAAAATATGGCCAATCAAACAAGTTTTATCAACTGCAGATGTTTAAACACCAATCAGATTACTGTCTGTGACTCGTAGCTCCGCCCACTGTAACAGAAAATTTGACTTCTCTTCAAAATAATCTCCATTAAAACGAGCAACGGCGAGAACAGAGAAGCTGCAGCTGTTTAAAGCGAGATAAGTGACTAAAATGTGTTTATTAATGTAAAATATACTAATATCATATTCAGAGAAGTGGAAAAGTAGAGTTGACCATTTAAATCCAAAGTTTAAATCCCAAAGCGGCCCAGAATTCTTTGCAACGCCTCTGACTGTCCTAATTTCATTCATTTATTTATTTATTTTCCTCAGTCCCTTATTTTATCACACACACACACACACACACACACACACACACACACACACACACACACACACACACACACACACACATACACACTGGTGATCAAAATTAGAGAACAATTTATAAATAATTGAACAATTCTGAAATAATGTCATTTTCACCGCTCAGCAGTTGAAGGATTTTTATCTCGTCTATACCATGCTACCAGAACACCTTTTCCCCAAAATAACAAAGGCATTTCAACACAAAACATTATTTTGCAGAAAACACACTGATCAAAATTAGAGAACAACAATGACTGTAGCATGGAAAAAGATTACAGCAAAATTTTCTGAAGGTTACAACACTCAGCAATTAGTAGGAAGTGTACAGGCCTCTAGTCTGAATGACTTCAGCAAATCTGTGGCCACAAGACAGCACTAGTCTCTCACACTGCTCTGGTGTGATTTTGGCCCACTCTTCGTCCAGTCTTCTCGACGGTTCAGTGACTGTAATGGGTTTCTTGGCCATAACTTTGTCGCCAAAGATTTTCCAGAGGTTCTCTATTGGGTTGAGGTCAGGACTCTGGGCAGACCATGTAATTTTTTCAATGTTTTCAGTTTCAAGGAACTGCTTTACCCATTTTGCTGTGTGACATGGCACATTTTCCTGCATGAACACTGAGGGCTGATTGGGTAATGAATGCAGGGAAGCAACCATATGTTGTTGAAGAAGGTTCTGATAAACATTTGCATTCACTCTGCCATTTACCTGTAGAGACCCAACTCCTGCTGCAAAAAACATGCCCCAAACCATGACACTTCTTCCTCCACTTTTTTACTGACTTCTTTATACACTTTGGGTTCAGTCTTTCTCCAGTTTGTCGCCGAACATAATGTTTTCCATCGGACCCAAATAAATTAAACTTGCTTTCATCACTAAAGAAACTTTAGTGCAGTTCTCCTCCGTCCACACAACATGCTCCTCAGCAAAGCTTAGTCTAGCCATTTGATTCTTTCTGCTAATGAGAGGTTTGGTGACTGCAGAGTGGGCTTTCAGTCCAAATGCTCTTAAACGTCAAGACACTGTATGACGAGACAGATCTTTACCCTTTTCAGTGCCGAACTAGTGAGCAGTTCCAGCTGTAGTGTAAAAACGATTGCCCATTGAGATCTTCGGCAGTATCCTGTCCTCTCTTCTGTGGATGACCAGCCTTCCTGAGAGACTTGAATGAGTTGTGATGTTGTAAAGAATCAATATTCTTGAAATCACAGATTTGGAACGACCAACTTGTCTTGCTATGGCTGATAGGGTCATCCCTTAGGCCTTTATCTGGACAACCTTCTGCCGAAGGCTTTCAGTCACTTTAGAACGGCCCACCATCTTGCAGAGTCAGTGAAACTGGAAGTTAGGCTGCCAGGTAAATAGGGGTTGACAGATAATCAAGGGAATTAGCACCAGATGCCAGACTGACGCCAATAACTGGGAGGTATCTGAAAGTGTTCTCTAATTTTGATCAGTGTGTTTTCTGCAAAATAATGTTTTTTGTTGAAATGCCTTTGTTATTTTGGGGAAAAGGTGTTCTGGTAGCATGGCATAGACGAGAAAAAAAATCCTTCAACTGCTGAGCAGTGAAAATGACATTATTTCAGAATTGTTCAATTATTTATAAATTGTTCTCTAATTTTGATCGCCAGTGTGTATATATATATATTAGGTTTTGTTTGGTTCTGCATCACATAAAATCAGCAGCAGCAGTAAAACACACTTGATCTTTCTGTCCACAAGATGATTAAAGGTCAACTAAAGTTTAAGGTAATAATAATAATCCTAATTTCACAATTTTTGAGATATTCAAACATTTAGTTAATAGTGTTAAGGAAGTATTTTAATCTTCAGCAGAGCTCTTGTGTTGTCTGTCAGAAACGGCCTCTGACCCACTTAAACGCCCACTTTAATGTCCACTGATGGATATGAATGTGGTTTAAGTGTGTCGTATGTCATGTTAACACTTCGTGAGTGAAAATAGAGTTTGTGCAAACAAGAGGAAGTGAAACTAAGAGCTGCAAAGCTTCATCAGGTGATGCTCAGACACTCATTTAAAGTGTTTTACTCAGTTCTGTCTCCAAACTAATTGTGTTTTCACATTTTCCCTCTCAAACACTGAACAATAGTGAATTCTGCTGTTTGACATCTGTAGATGAGAGCGACTGCAGGAGATGTTCTGGTGTTTTTAAGATGATCTTATACAGACCCAGGAAGAGGAAGACCTGGGGATCTCAATTGAGCGTCGACACTGAGACACTGCAGCACGGTAAGAGCATTTATACATTAAAATAATTCTGTTCATCCACAGCTGATATCTGTATGAAGGCATCTGCTGAATGTTGATTTGAGGAGTTACAGAAGCTCAATAACTGTTATAAATACAGATGTTGTGGTCAGGGCCGCTCAGGCTCCAGGTGAGATTCTAGATGATGTAGTTCCTCCTCAAAACAACAAGAGTTTCTGCAAATGCTGATCTGTTCTGAAGCTCAGCTGAAACGTTCAGTACAGAGAGACAAGTTTGATCCTGAAGAGTCTCAGTCCTGCAGAGTTTCTCTCAAACCCCAATCAAACACATCTGAACAAACCAGTCCAGCTTTAAGAGTTTCTCCAAAACTACAGGAAGACCAGCTTTATCAAAACTCTGCAGGACTGGATGACGTGAACCAAACTGAAGAATTAAACAACACTTCAAATACTTTATTTCCCCACAGATTATTAGATTATTATTAGTGTGTGTGGGTTTATTTGGTTGTGTGCTGCTGTGAAAACAGGGTGTTTAGTGGTGATTGTGTGTGTTTGGTTTGGTCAGGATGTTGATTCTGTGTCTCTCGCTCTTGATCACTAAAGCAGAGTCGGAATCCAAATATAAAATATGATGAAGAGCAAAGTCAGATAATTTCAGAGATGATCCTGTTCTCCATCTACAGTCTGTTCACACAATATAGTTTGTGCTGTTGTGTAGAGATGATGCTCATACTGTCATATTTGTCATTTGTAGGATTGCAGAAGTCATTATGTTGAGGTCTTTCAGAGCATCTCTTCCTCTGATCTTAGTGATCATGACTGCGGGTGAGTTTTCACTACAGTCACTACAGACAAACTTTAACACTCTTGAGAAGCTGACTGAGCTCTTCACACTTTGTGTCTCAGAAACTGACAGCAGTGTTTTACTGACAGAGACAATAAAAAAGGTCAAAAGTGATTAAATTTTAAAACAATTTAAAAACAATTTTCAAATCAATTGTAAAAGTTTGTTTGTTTAACGCTTTTCACAATAATGATCATTCTAAAGCAGCTTCACAAAGATTCACACTATTTACAATCAAAATCAGCAAGAGTTAGTGTGCTGTGTATAGGGTGGACAGTATATAGATAGTCAACCTGCAGTTATTCAATAATGTGTACTTTTCAAAGAGGTGACGTATATGCGGTTTATTTATATTATACATCTTAATGTATTATTATTGGCATTTGCAAGAGAAACTTGAGATCTGAAAAAGCGCACACATAGGGCCTCTGACAGATTTGCAAATATAATCTACAGAAATGCATACCGTGGTACGTATCCATGATGAGTCTGGGTTGAAAAAGAGAATTGGTGTAGCTGCTGTTAATATTTTAAATGAGATATTAATGTGAATATGAAATGATGCATTTGATGAGATGCATTTCACTGGACATAAACTTATGGGATGGATTGTGTATATGCTTTACTAAAAGAGAAGCCTGTAATCTACTTTTAAACTAGTTTATAAATGTTTGTTTTGTGCATGTCTGTGTTTCAGGGTCTGATGGTCAGCAGGATTGGGGAGTGAGTTACAGCTCTTCATCTGTTTGTGCATTAAAGGGATCAACAGTGAAAATATCCTGTACTGTAAAATATCCTCATGATCATCAGCTCAGATCAGTCTACTGGACCAAACATGCTGTAACTGATGGAGAAGCACCAGACCTGTGTTCAGTCCCTGATAAAACAGGAAGAGTTCAGTGTGTCAGAGCAGATAAAGACACTTCCAGCATCACTTTGACTGCAGTAACAGAAGCTGATAAACACATCTACTACTGCAGATTCACTACTGATGCTGAGGGTGGAAAATGGACGGGGATTCCTGGAGTTCAGCTGGACGTCACAGGTAGAAGCAGAACTATCAGAAACACACACAGCCAACACTTTATAATCTTCCTGTATTTGCTGTGGATCTTCATGTTTCTTAACAAAATCATGAATAAATGAAGTCCAGATTCCAGATTCAGAGTCCAGATCCAGTCCAGAAGAATAGTGAACTTTGCTTTATAAAACATTGCAAAAGAGACTAAAAATGATGAATTTTAATGAAATATGCCAAGTGTTCGGGAGGGTTTGTTTATGATCATAAAAAATACAAGTGCACCATTTAGAAAAGCCCAAAACCAGTCAGGAAATGTGAAATATGAATTAAAAATAAACATTCTTGATTGTTCTCAGGCTGCTGTTCAGATTCAGATTCACTCATATAAACATAAGAACAAAAGCAAAGCTGATTTAAAGGTGCCCTTTAAAGAAAATCTGGAAATACCTAGGTATAGTCAAATAATAAGAGTTCAGTACATGGAAGTGACCATACTGTGAGCCTCAAACTCCAATGTGTTCTAGCTGTCATGTAAATTCCATGAGTGTATTTCCCTTCCTTGTTTTTTAGTTCATCAAAGTTTATATTAAACCTACTATGTACTGTATGTGGAACTCTTATTTTGACAGCGTAAAATGAAGCAAAGTCAAAGCCAGCCACCAGTTGGATTTTATGTTACTAAGCTTCTATGAATTTTTTTTGCATTTGTACCTAATAAAAAACTATACTCTCCATTTCACTAAACCTTGTTAAATATGTGATTGTTTTTATGTTTGTATATATATTATTTTTTATGACATTATATTATGACAGCTCTCCACAAAACAAGAAATGTTCATAAATGAAAAGTATTCTGGAGAAGAAAGAAGGTTCAGAACATAAACAGAATGATAAACCAATGAACTGCTGTCATTTCTCTGTCAGACCTGCAGGTGGAGACACAGCAGACTGTGAAATCTGGAGATTCAGTCATTCTGAGCTGTAAAAGCAGCTGCTCTCTGCCTGAAGAAACTACATTCATCTGGTACAGAAACACAAAGACAATAAATGAAGGAATCAGAACAGAGAATCAGCTTCATCTGTGGTCAGTCACCTATGATGATGCTGGATATTATCAGTGTGCTGTAAGAGGAAATGAACATCTGAAATCTCCTGCTGTTTATGTCAAAGTAGGATGTGAGTATAAACAAGAAGATGAGTGAAATATCTCACATGTGGAGTTTCTTAAATTGCATTTGAGTGAACATGTAAAGCTTTCCTCAAACTGATATCTTTTGTGTGTTTTAAATATTTGAGAGCAAAACAAAAGATTTCTGTGATTTTGTTTTTGCTGATAGCCTGATCAGTTTTCCTCATGTCTGTGTTTCAGGGGTTGATGGTCTGCTGGATTCAGGAGTGAAATACAGCCCTTCATCTGTTTGTGCATTAAAGGGATCAACAGTGAAAATATCCTGTACTTCAACACATGGTTATCAGCTCATACAATCTGTCTCAACCAAACCTGCTGTAACTGCTGAAGAACCTCCAGACCTGTGTACAGATCCAGACAAAAGAGGAGGAATTCAGTGTGTCAGAGATAAAAACACTTTCAGCATCACTTTGACTGCAGTAATAGAAGCTGATAAACACATCTACTACTGCAGATTCAGAGATGCATGGAATAAAAGATGGACTGTGATTCCTGGAGCTCGTCTTGATGTCACAGGTAAATAAACTGAGATCAGGACTTTATTCAGGTCTCCATGAACACAGCAGCTCTTAATGTTACTGGAGTGTATCAGCCGTCTGAACAACAGCAACATCATGTGTTTATGATATAACTGCTCTCTGAACTGCTTCAGTTTGGTGTTTAATTTACATAATAATACAGATAATATTTACTGAGTAACACATCTTGTAATTTCTCTGTCAGACCTGCAGGTGGAGACAAAACAATGTGTAAAAGAGGGAGATTCAGTGACTCTGAGCTGTAAAAGCAGCTGCTCTCTGCCTGAAGAAACTACATTCATCTGGTACAGAAACACAGAGAGATTAACTGGAGAAACACTGAATAATCAGCTTCAGCTGCAGTCAGTCAGTCGCTCTGATGCTGGAGAATATAGATGTGCTGCAAGAGGAAATGAACATCTGAACTCTCCATCTGTTTATCTCAGTGTTGAATGTGAGTATAAATCAACTGATTAATAGTAGAAATGTATCACATAAGCATAATTATGATTATATATTAAATACCTCTTTGATTTGTTATACCGACATGTGTTTGTTATTATTAGAGACTTGATTTATTCAAGATAATCCAATATTAAGTCAGTTTTATCATCATTCATTGTATTTGTGCTTTGACACCCTTGTTGCGATGATGCTGGTTTATTTACTGTTCACTGGTTTAGATTTTCATCTTTTATTTAATTTCTTACATTTATGTAGTATCAAATGTCTAGTATAGATAGTTTTTATATTATATATTCTCTGTTTTTATTAATTTACTTTTTTCTTCTTGCATTACATTTTTATTGTCAATACATGGTTATTATTTTTCAGATCCTCCAAAGAGCGTCTCAGTGTCCGTCAGTGGATCTGCTGTAATAGTGTCTGGAGATTCAGTGACTTTGAGCTGCAGCTGCGACTCAAACCCTCCTGCTGTGAACTTCACCTGGTTTAAGGAGAGTCAAAGCTCAGCTGTTGGATCTGGACAGAGTTTCAGCATCTCCAGCTTTAACTCCAGTCACAGTGGCCGATACTACTGTGAGGCTGAGAATAAATATGGCTCTCAGAGATCAGAGTCTGTTTCAGTCACTGAAGGTATTTTCTAGAAACAGACACTCTTTCAGTTTCTTCTGTCTCTGCTGTCAAATGATCTTCATCAGCGTCTTGTTTCAGGGGTTCAGAGATCTGCTCTGCTCACACTTTCTGGGGTTGTGGCGGGATGTGGAGGATTGATCTTCATCATCATCATCATCATTATTGTGTTCAAATGGTGAGTAGAGTTTGTCTGCACACAATCTTAGTCAATTTACTGACAGAAACATCTCAATTGTAACAAATGGACTCATTTCAGTGTGAAGAGGAGGAGACCAGCTGGAAGTGAAGCTGTGGAGCAAAAGCAGGTGAGAAACACACTCCTCCATCTACAGCTGCAGTTCAATATGCTTGTGTGTTTACACTGAATTATAAACACAGATGTGTGTGTGTGTGTGTGATGCAGTATAAGTGTAGAAATGTTTCTCTATAGAGCGCTGACTCCACTGATGATACGTACACAGCTCTGGATCCAGCGTCCAGAAGATCTGCTGACGTTTACAGCACAATCCCAGTCAGTAAATGTCTGCAACACTTTTCCAGTCAGATTGATCAGATCCAGATAAACACAGGCTGATGTGTTCATGTGTTTCTCTCACAGTCTGTCGGCTCCAGAGCTCCTGATGATGAGACCTACACGGCTCTTGAGCTTCAGTCCAGATCTTCTGAATATGAGACTCTACATGTAGCAGGAGCTTCAGCAGATCCACATTAAACTCTCCTCGCTGTATTACTGCTCATATACAGGCAAATACTGAAGCTCCTCAGAAACTGATCATCATTAGAGCTCATCAACATCTGACTGCTCATAAACACATATTAGACTTTATTCACACAGTAGGATTCTTCTGCTTATGCAAACACAGTTTAGGATAAAAACAGCATTTCAGATATTCAGGCTGGAAATTGCAGTGTTGTTCTCATTATTTTTAATTATTGTCTGCTTCACTTTTGAATTCAAAGATTAATTTAAACCGCTAAGCAGTGTTTTCATCTTTATGCATTCTGTATTTAAAATTAAAGTGCTTTGTAGTTTAGATTTTATTTAGTACTTTGTAGTGTCAGATCTCATAATTAACATTTCTCCAGTAACTTCTGTGTATTTAATGACACAATAACTGTATAGCATGTGTTTTCAGATTGCTCTCTAGTGGCCAAACTTTTATCAATACTGAAATTAGTTTATACTCTAATTATAATAAATACATTAATTCGTTCATTCATTTTCTTTTCAGCTTGAATGAACCGCCAATTTATCCAGCATGTATTTTACACAGTGGATACCCTTCCAGCTGCAACCCGTCACTGGGAAACATCCATACACTCTTATTCACACACATATACTATGGACAATTTAGGTTTCTAAATTCAACCAAAAGGCTCTTTAAAAAATAAAAATAAAATAAATCAGAAATGGCTCTTTGCTGAAAAAAGGTTTCCGACCCCTACTCTAGTGTGACCACAGCATAAGAGACAAAACACAATACAGTCTCCGACAATGAAGTTGTGTGTGTGTGTGTGTTACTGCACAGCCTACTCGATACATGATGGGCTGTGCAGTCCAGGGGCCTCATGTACGAAGACTTGCGCTGAAATCATTCTAAAACATTGTGTACACAGTAAAAAAAATCAGATGCACGAAACACTGCGTACGCCGAATCACACGCATATTCTCTTTGTACATCCGAATGAACGTGAAACTGAGCGCAACATGCACGAGCACAAAACCCCTCTCTGCCTCCTCCCCAGTATGTATATGCTTATGAATCTACCTTGGCAAAACCCAACGAAAAACCAACGGCAAAAGCAAGCAAAAAGAGAAACTTTGAACAGAATGTGAATTGGAGGTGCTGCTTTCGGAAGTAGACTGGAGAAAAACGGTGTTATTTGCAAGTTTGTCGTCCGGAATTAATAACAAAAGAAAAAAATAGAGTGGGAGAGTTTAGCTGATGCGGCTAACACAGTTGGGTCTGAACATCGCACTGAGTGAATTAGAAAAGAAATAGTGTGATGTAAAGGTGTAAAATATTGTAATGTCTTTAACAGTGTGAGTGGCGCAGCTCGTAAAACGCAGAGCAACATGTTTTCACACGTTCGAGCATGAACTCAGTTCGAATCCAGCGTCTGATGAACTCATTCTTTTGTTTTTCCCGCTACATATCAGATTTTGCCTACTCTTCATCACAAGCTAGACAAGTAGGAATCATTAATAAGTCTGTGCATCATATTTTATTTGCACATTTATTGAATGGAAATGTTTCTGATTCACGCATGCAAATTCATCTTCAGATAGTGCCTTTATAGCAATGTGCGTGCAGTAGATTGCTCAGATTACATTGGGAAAACAGGCGACCGCTGCAAATTGTGCTTTATTGTTTGGCTGGTCAACTGCATGGTATGGAAACCTTATATACCTGCTAGACATGCGGATGAACAGGTCTCATACTGCTGCCATTGCACGGCTCAAATATACTTTGTAATGTTTAATTTAACACAACTGCCTCTAGGAGTCGCCAATGGAAATATAACAGACACACACAAGAAACACACGTACGCCAGGCATAAAGTTGGCGTGGACCAGCGCACATCTCCACGTTTATTTTATCGTTAGTAAATCCAAACCTGAGCGTGAAACCTGGCGTATGCAACGTTTTTGTGCGTACACAGTGTTGATACATGAAGCCCCAGGTGAATGATTGATGGTGTGTACGTATATCTGGAGTGTCCTCTAGTGAGTCTGGTGGGAACTGCAGCTAATACTTATAACAGCATTTTTTTGGATTGTGAACGAAACCATAGCACCAGGAAGAAAACACACGCAGACACAAGGAGAACATAAAAACTCCTCCTTGCCCAGTCAGCACTTGAAATACCGACCTGTTTACTGTGAGGCGACAGTGCTAACCACTGAGCCCCTGTGCTGCACCGGTAATAATAATAATAGGCCACAATTTTTAAGATTTTCAAACCTTTAGTAAGTTATCAAGTGTTTGAGATTTTTTCTGTCTCTCATTGGTCTGATAACAGGGCACGTGTGTTGTCTGCCAGAAATGGCCTTTGACCCACCTAAACGCCCACTTTATTGACCACTGATGGATATGAATGTGGGTTAAGTGTAAGTGTGTCGTATGTCATGTTAACACTTCATGAGTCAAAACTGAGTTTGTGCAAACAAGAGGAAGTAAACACTGTTTTACTCAGTTCTGTCTCCAAACTAATTGTGTTTTCACATTTTCCCTCTCAAACACTGAACAATAGTGAATTCTGCTGTTTGACATCTGTAGATGAGAGCGACTGCAGGAGATGTTCTGGTGTTTTTAAGATGATCTCATACAGACCCAGGAAGAGGAAGACAAATATTTAACAGCCCATTTGTAAAGTGTGAAAACATGTGCTCATGTGACCGCTTGAGCTGCTGAGGATTTCATTTGAGCGTCGACACTGAGACACTGCAGCACGGTAAGAGCATTTCAACACTAAAATAATTCTGTTGATCTACGGCTAATATCTGTATGAAAGCATCTGCTGAATGTTGATTTGAGGAGTTACAGAAGCTCAATAACTGTTATAAATACAGATGTTGTGGTCAGGGCCGCTTAGGCTCCAGGTGAGATTCTAGATGATGTAGTTCCTCCTCAAAACAACAAGAGTTTCTGCAAATGCTGATCTGTTGTGAAGCTCAGCTGACACGTACAGCACAGGAGAGACAAGTTTGATCCTGAAGAGTCTCAGTCCTGCAGTATTTCCCCAGAGATTATTAGAAAGTTCTGTTCATGCTGGTTTATGTTCATGTGTTTGCTTTACTAGTGTGTGTGGATTTATTTAGTTGTGTGCTGCTGTGAAAACAGGGTGTTTTGTGGTGATTGTGAGTGTTTGTGGTTTTGGTCAGGATGTTGATTCTGATCACTTCAAATACAAAATATGACAAAGGTCAAAGTTATATTTTATTTCTGCAGCTGAAGGACATCCAGCATTTTCAATAGTATCTGGATGCAGCCTTGATGATGTTAGCTGAGACTGCATATCTCAGTGATGCAAGGTCAGACACAATACACTCAATGGAGCAATAGTGACATTACTGTGATGGGTAGAATTAGGGGTGGGTGTAGGTGAGCACATTAAAAAGCATTGGATGCAGCTCAGATTGCACTGCACTTGGTCTGCATCCAAACCCTTCTTATCATTTTAGTGTCTGATTTAAAGTCAGTTGAATTTTGGCAAGACTTAAAACTAGAGCAGTTGAACAATGGACTCATTTCACAAGCCTGTTATGACCCATTTAACGGTCATCAGCATCTTAAATGCTTTAAAGTTTACATTTATATGTATTTATGTATGTATTATATCATCTTTGCTTCAAATTACAAAAAAAGGAAGTACAGCTAGTGCGAGGCATTTCTAATGCAGTGTTTCTGGACAGGACCGTAAATCTGACATTCTCTCTTCTGGCTGCCGTCACCAGTCTCACATGTGTTTTTTTCCTTTTCTGAGAGTCTTTATAACATCATTGTGGAGTTTTTCTTTTATTATTTCAGCAAATAAGATTGTAAAAAAAATTCTTTGTTGTACTCTCCCATTCACTTTGCTTTAAGTTTTCCAAACACAGAGATATGAAAAGTGACTATTGTTCAAATTTCATAGTGAATGTGCAGTATGCGAGTTGACAGTCATGTCTATGTAATTTTACTATAAATAAATATAAAATGGAAGATACAAACCCTGGTCACTAGAGGGCAAACTTCTGATAAACACTACTGGCTCTATTTTAACGATCTAAACGCAAGGTCTAAAGCGCACGGCGCAAAAGCATTACTTTTGCTATTTTAAGAACGGAATAAGCTCTGTGTCGAGGAGCATGGTCTAACAGGGCTGAGCTTATTCTTTTAATGAGTTGTAGGTGTGTTTTAAAGATAAGCCCAACAGAGTCTCATCTCCCATTTCCCTTAAGAATCAGTTGTGTTGCTTCATAGCGCATTTGCTATTTACATGACAGACTTTGTGAGTGAAAAAACTGAACATTTCACTAACTAGAAAACAGTTAAACAAAGCATCTGCAGCGCAAGGATAAAGAATGAGCCTTCTCCAATTGGCCTTTACTTTCATTTTTTACTTTCACTTTCTATCTTTTGTGAATAAGAAAACATGTTGTATGCACAGACATCAATCAGCCTACATAATCAATTTCATTTGTTATGCGCAAAGATTTGTTAAAAAACAAATCATCAGCAAATGAATAAATGAACAATAAAAATGAAGTATGGTCAAAAAACTGAGTATATCCAAACACACATGCTGTGCCCAATATGTCCAAAACCTGCTGCAGGTGGTCAAATCTAAGCTTGTTTTAATAAAACAAATACAAATATGCGTATAATAAATAATACTGCTAACAGGCCCGGATTGGCTAATCGGGAGGACCGGGAGAATTCCCGGTGGGCCGGTCCATTTTTTGGCCACGAGGGCCAGTGTCCCTAGCTGCTTGCACTCTCAGCAGTCGCACTTTTTTTCATTTTTTTATTTATTTGACCATAGCCTCACTCTTTCTATTCATTATTTTGCTGCAGCTCCGCGCTTATTATTTATTTTCTCGCAGCCCCGTGAGCAAAATGCAGCCTGCAGGTTAATGATGACATAACTATCATTCGACCCCAAACAGCGGCACCTTAGTGTATATAAGAATTCAAATAATTAATTTTAATGAATATTACACCTGCTCAATGAAAATCAGATGATTCACTAAATTAATAAATCTGACATAAATTGATCAGAAATCCGGAAAGGGGAGACATAGATTAAGTAGTCAATAGAGATGGTTTTATTGTTAGTGCCATTGTGGTCCAGTGGTCAGTACGTTGCGTTGCCACACTGCAGGATACCAGTTCGATCCTTACCTTTCTAAATGAATTTATTTTTTTATTTATTTTTACAATTTTTATTGTTAAGACATATAATACTGTTTGGGTTGTTGAACATTTAAACTTATAAAGCAGCTGTTATCTTAAAAAATACGTGATTGTGTAATTAGAAACTGAATTCGAAATGACGTTGTTTTAATATAGTCAGTCGTGAACTGAGGTGGGCCGGTCTAAGGCTTATAACTCCAGGGCTGAAAAGGAGTCCCACTCCGGGCCTGACTGCTAATAATAATAACATTATACAAAAGCAAATATTCATGAATAAACTAAAAAGATGAAGAAGGTATGGAGGCAGTGGTTTTCATATTTATGTAGAAATAATTTTTGTAATGTTTTAATCCTTTAATTCTTTTATTAAAGATATTTCTGTATTGCTGTACATCCTGCGTGTTTTAAGCAGTGTGTAAGCGAGGCGTTTAACTAACACACTCTGTGCTGGACTGTAGACCTGCTTTCAACTGGTTTATTGCAAAGTCTATTTCAGTTCCTCAAAATAGCAACACACCAACAATGCGCCTTAACACACCTCTTTTCTAAACTGATACACCTATGGGTCCACAAAGTGGCACAAATGGATTTGCTACTTAAACAACATGGCAGAAAACAGGAAAATTAAGGTTGCCTTGGTCTGAAAATAACAACACGTCGCGGCAAACAGGTCTTGGGCCTTATTGCAGCAGGTGTATGATAGCCCTCTGCCCTCTGTCTTCTGTGTCATTTTTGCTAATGACTTTACTAGTTACTTAACAAAAGTGATCTGATACATTACTCATGCTACCTGTAATGAAGCTATTTAGACACACAAAGCCTGACTTGTGCATCTACAGACTGTTTACACAATAGAGTTTGTGCTGTTGTGTAGAGATGATGCTCATACTGTCATATTTGTCATTTGTAGGATTGCAGAAGTCACTATGTTGAGGTCTTTCAAAGCATCTCTTCCTCTGATCTTAGTGATCATGACTGCGGGTGAGTTTTCACTTCATTCATTCATTTTCTTGTCTCTTTATTAATCTGGGGTCGCCACAACGGAATGAACCGCCAACTTATCCAGCAAGTTTTTAAGCAGCAGATGCCCTTCCAGCCACAGCCCTTCCCTGGGAAACATCCACACACACATTCACACTCATACACTACGGACAGTTTAGCCTACCCAATTCACCTGTACCGCATGTCATTGGACTGAGGGGGAAACCGGAGCACCCGGAGAAAACCCACACGAACGCAGGGAGAACATGCAAACTCCACACAGAAACGCCAACGAGGCTCGAAACAGCGACCCAGCGAACTTCTTGCTGTGAGGCGACAGCACTACCTACTGCGCCACAGCATCGCCCTGAGTCTTCACTTACAGTCACTAAAGACAAACTTTAACACTCTTGAAAAGCTGACTGAGCTCCTCACACTCTGTGTCTTTTCATACTTTGTTTTATTGTCAGAGAAATTAAAGATTGTCAAAACTGAAAAGGTTTGTTTTGAAACATTTCCTATTTCCTCCATTTGTCATGTCTGTGTTTCAGGGTCTGATGGTCAGCAGGGTTGGGGAGTGAATTACAGCTCTTCATCTGTTTGTGCATTAAAGGGATCAACAGTGAAAATATCCTGTACTGTAAAATATCCTCATGATCATCAGCTCAGATCAGTCTACTGGACCAAACATGCTGTAACTGATGGAGAAACACCAGACCTGTGTTCAGACCCTGATAAAACAGGAAGAGTTCAGTGTGTCAGAGCAGATAAAGACACTTCCAGCATCACTTTGACTGCAGTAACAGAAGCTGATAAACACATCTACTACTGCAGATTCACTACTGATGCTGAGGGTGGAAAATGGAAGGGGATTCCTGGAGTTCAGCTGGACGTCACAGGTAGAAGCAGAACTATCAGAAACACGCACAGCCAACACTTTATAATCTTCCTGTATTTGCTGTGGATCTTCATGTTTCTTAACAAAAACCTGAATAAATTAAGTCCAGATTCCAGATTCGGAGTCCAGATCCAGTCCAGAAGAATAGAGAACTTTGCTTTATAAAACATTGCAAAAGAGACTAAAAATGATGAATTTTAATGAAATATGCCAAGTGTTCAGGAGGGTTTGTTTTTGATCATAAAAAATACAAGTGCACCATTTAGAAAAGCCAAAAACCAGTCAGGAAATGTGAAATATGAATTAAAAATAAACATTCTTGATTGTTCTCAGGCTGCTGTTCAGATTCAGATTCACTCATATAAACATAAGAACAAAAGCAAAGCTGATTTAAAGGTGCCCTTTAAAGAAAATCTGGAAATACCTAGGTATAGTCAAATAATAAGAGTTCAGTACATGGAAGTGACCATACTGTGAGCCTCAAACTCCAATGTGTTCTAGCAGTCATGTAAATTCCATGAGTGTATTTCCCTCCCTTGTTTTTTATGTTCATCAAAGTTTATATTAAACTTACTATGTACTGTATGTGGAACTCTTATTTTGACAGCGTAAAATGAAGCAAAGTCAAAGCCAGCCACCAGTTGGATTTTATGTTACTAAGCTTCTATGAATTTTTTGCATTTTTACCTAATAAAAAACTATACTCTCTATTTCACTAAACCTTGTTAAATATATGATTGCTTTTATGTTTGTGTATATATTCATTTTTATGACATTATATTATGACAGCTCTCTACAAAACAAGAAATGTTCATAAATGAAAAGTATTCTGGAGAAGAAAGAAGGTTCAGAACATAAACAGAATGATAAACCAATGAACTGCTGTCATTTCTCTGTCAGACCTGCAGGTGGAGACACAGCAGACTGTTGCAGTGGGAGGTTCAGTCACTCTGAGCTGTAAAAGCAGCTGCTCTCTGCCTGAAGAAACTACATTCATCTGGTACAGAAACACAGAGAGATTAAATAAAGGAATCAGAACAAAGAATCAGCTTCAGCTGCAGTCAGTCAGTCGCTCTGATGCTGGATATTATCAGTGTGCTGTAGGAGGAAATGAACATCTGATCTCTCCTGCTGTTTATGTCAAAGTAGGATGTGAGTATAAACAAGAACACGAGTGAAATATCTCACATGTGGAGTTTCTTAAATTAATATGAGTGAACATGTAAAGCTTTCCTCAAACTGATAACTTTTGTGTGTTTTAAATATTTGAGCAAAACAAAAGATTTCTGTGATTTGTTTTTGCTGATAGCCTGATCAGTTTTCCTCATGTCTGTGTTTCAGGGGTTGATGGTCTGCTGGATTCAGGAGTGAATTACAACCCTTCATATGTTTGTGCATTAAAAAGATCAACAGTAAAAATATCCTGTACTTCAATATATTCTGACTATGGTTATCAGCTTATGCAATCTGTCTCAATCAAACCTGCTGTAACTGGTGAAGAACCTCCAGACCTGTGTACAGATCCAGACAAAAGAGGAGGAATTCAGTGTGTCAGAGAAGTTAAAGACACTTTAATCATCACTTTGACTGCAGTAACAGAAGCTGATAAACACATCTACTACTGCAGATTTGGAGATGCATGGAATAATAGATGGACTGTGATTCCTGGAGCTCGTCTTGATGTCACAGGTAAACAAACTGAGATCAGGACTTTATTCAGGTCTCCATGAACACAGCAGCTCTTTATGTTACAGGAGTGTATCAGCCGTCTGAACAACAGCAACATCATGTGTTTATGATATAACTGCTCTCTGAACTGCTTCAGTTTGATGTTTAATTTACATAATAATACAGATAATATTTACTGAGTAACACATCTTGTAATTTCTCTGTCAGACCTGCAGGTGGAGACAAAACAATGTGTAAAAGAGGGAGATTCAGTGACTCTGAGCTGTAAAAGCAGCTGCTCTCTGCCTGAAGAAACTACATTCATCTGGTACAGAAACACAGAGAGATTAACTGGAGAAACACTGAATAATCAGCTTCAGCTGCAGTCAGTCAGTCGCTCTGACGCTGGAGAATATAGATGTGCTGCAAGAGAAAAAGCAGTAGAACGTCTGAACTCTCCACCTGTTTATCTCAGTGTTGAATGTGAGTATAAATCGACTGATTAATAGTAGAAATGTATTACATAAGCATAATTATGAATATATATTAAATACCTCTTCGATTTGTTATACAGACCGCATGACATTTGTTTGTTATTATTAGAGACTTGATTTATTCAAGATAATCCAATATTAAGTCAGTTTTATCATCATTCATTGTTGTCATCGACTCGGTCCCAGTCATTCCCCTCGCTGGCCAGCAGAGGCCGCCATTCACGGATTTCTAAGCATTACATCATCCACCTAGACTGATCGTGCACACACCTGATCTGAATCCAGTTAACGACCCACGCTCCCTATATAAGCCACACTCAAACTCCAGTTTACTGCGAAGTCTTGTTTCAGCCCCGGCCAGCATTACTAAGCGTTATATCCTGCCTGATCTCCTGTGCATTACTCCAGCCCGTTTCTGACTCTGCTTTACCTTCTGCCTGCCCACGACCCAAGCCTGATACACGGACTCTGAATCACGCCGCCTGCCTCTGACCCTTGCCTGGTAATCACTCTGTGTCTGTCAGCCGCCAGCCTTGAGACCTTTACTGCTACTGTCGATGTGTGTTTGCACCTTTGTGCATATTGTATGTTTGAGTAAGTGTGATTAATAAATATTGCATAATGAATCCCTCCGTGTCAGTCTCCACGTTACAGAAGACTTCGCCCAACATGGATCCCGCAGCCATGCAGGTCTTGTCCCACGAAGTTGCAGCTCAAGCTCAGGTACTAACAACGCATCAGCAGCAGTTGTCACATCTAACCCAGCTGACCGATGAATTAGTTAAGTCATTGCAAGACCTTCGAGTTGCTTCCACAGTTCAACTCACCGCCAATTATTCTCCATGCCAACATCCTGTTACACCGTTCCAGACTTTCTCCAGTGTACGTTTGGCATTTCCCGACAAGTTCTCAGGTAACCCAGCTAAATGCAAAGGCTTTTTACTACAGTGTAAACTGTTTATCGCTCAACAGCCCCATCTGTTTACTGATGAAAAGAGTAAAATTGCCTTTGTGTGCTCCCTGCTCACGGGAAAAGTTTAGATTGGGCAACTGCGCTCTGGCCAGACAATACCCCAATTTCCCCCTCATTTAATGACTTTCTCAAACGTTTTTGCACTGTTTTCGACCATCCTGAAGGAGGTCGTAATGCTGGTGAGGAGCTTTTGTGTGTCCAGCAGAGAAATCAACCTGCAGCCGAATTCGCTCTACATTTCCGCACGCTAGCTGCGCAGACTGGCTGGGCTGACGGTCCTCTAAAGACACTCTACAGAAAAGCTCTGAACTCAGAACTGCAGACTGAGATGGCATGCCGTGATGAGGGAAAATCACAGGATCAGTTCATAGAACTTTCAATCAAGTTTGATAATTTACTTAGAGCTAGAAGACCCCTACATTCTGTTTTTCCCTGTCCTGTAACCCCTGAAGAACCCTCAGCTCCAAGTTCCCCTGAACCCATGCAACTGGGAAGAACCCGATTAACACCTGAGGAACGTGAAAGAAGATTGTATGATCATTTATGCCTGTATTGTGGTCTTTTGGGTCATACCAAGTTCCGGTGTCCCAATAAACCTCCACCTAAGACAGTATCGGTGAGTGCAACCAATTTACCCTCCACCTCCAATAACCATCTGAGTTTACCCGTCTGTCTGAACTATGGTGATGTAAAGATTCAGACTCGAGCTTTGGTTGATTCAGGAGCTGCTGGCAATTTTATTGACCACACGTTTGCGAGAAACCACACCATCCCTCTTACCACCTGTGACTCTTCCCTAGCCATCACAGCTATAGACGGACGCCCCCTGGGGAAAGGAAACATTCAATTCCGTACTCTACCACTCTCTGTTCAAACTGCCTCTCTCCATGAAGAAAAACTCTCCTTCCTAGTAATTGACTCTCCTCAGCATACCATTGTCTTCGGATTGCCCTGGCTGCAGGCCCATGACCCCCAGATCTCCTGGAAGACTGGTGGGATTATCAAATGGAGTAAGAACTGCATTAACCAATGTCTTCAATCTGTCACCTCTGTCCAGCTCAATACCAGAATCGTCTGTCCTGAAAACCCTGAGTCAAGTCAGATCCCCGAAGCTTACCAAGATCTCAATGAAACCTTTAACAGACAGAAAGCCACTAAACCCCCTCCCCATCGTGAGTATGATCATGCTATGGAGTCACTACCAGGCATACCGCCTCCTTGTGGAAGGATCTTTCCACTCTCTCAGCCTGAGACCGAAGCCATGAATACTTGCGTCACGGAGGAGTTGGAGAACTTTGTTCAAACTTTGTTCAAACATCCACATCACCTGCTCCAGTTAGCTTAACCGTCCCCTCCACAGCCATGCCGTTTGTCATCGAGAGTGATATCTCTGACACGGGCATCGGCACTAAACGTTTCCAGAGATCCCCGGCAACTAACAAACTCCACCCCTATACCTTTCATTCTCTCAAACGTAACCCAGCCAAGAGAAACTATGATTTTGAGCAAATTCGTAAGGAACCCCTGGAAGCACCACGTCGTCCTGGTCCCATGTACTTCCCCGGACAGTGGGTGTGGCTATGAACCCGAGACCTCCACCTGAAACTTCCTTGCAAGAAATTCAGCCCCAGGTACATGGGTCCTTTTCAAATTGAGAAACAGATTACTCTTGTATCCTTCCGACTGACACTACCTAACCACTACCGTATCTCTCCCACATTCCATGTCTCCCTGCTCAAGCCTGCTGTTGGTCCAGCCGAGGTGGATAGGGAGGTGGCAGCCGGTGAACAGGGTCGCCCACCTATCATGATCGACGGAGAAGAGGCTTACTGGATCCATGAGATCCTGAGATCCAGACGCCGGGGCAGACAACTACAGTACCTCGTCGACTGGGAGGGGTACGGCCCGGAGGAAAGATCTTGGATCAAACGTAAGGATATTCTCGACCCAACTCTGTTGAATGAGTTTCACTTGCAGCATCCGGAAATGCCGGCCCCTCGCCCCCGTGGAAGACCCCGGCGTCGCAATTCTTCTCACTTCAGGAGCCGTTCGTTGGAGGGGGGCTCTGTCACCGACTCGGTCCCAGTCATTCCCCTCGCTGGCCAGCAGAGGCCGCCATCCCTGGATTTCTAAGCATTACATCATCCACCTAGACTGATCGTGCACACACCTGATCTGAATCCAGTTAACGACCCACGCTCCCTATATAAGCCACACTCAAACTCCAGTTTACTGCGAAGTCTTGTTTCAGCCCCGGCCAGCATTACTAAGCGTTATATCCTGCCTGATCTCCTGTGCATTACTCCAGCCCGTTTCTGACTCTGCTTTACCTTCTGCCTGCCCACGACCCAAGCCTGATACACGGACTCTGAATCACGCCGCCTGCCTCTGACTCTTGCCTGGTAATCACTCTATGTCTGTCAGCTGCCAGCCTTGAGACCTTTACTGCTACTGTCGATGTGTGTTTGCACCTTTGTGCATATTGTATGTTTGAGTAAGTGTGATTAATAAATACTGCATAATGGATCCCTCCGTGTCAGTCTCCACGTTACAATTGTATTTGTGCTTTGACACCCTTGTTGCGATGATGCTGGTTTATTTACTGTTCACTGGTTTAGATTTTCATCTTTTATTTAATTTCTTGAGTTTATGTAGTATCAAATGTCCAGTATAGACAGTTTTTATATTATTTATTCTCTGTTTTTATTAATTGACTTTTACTTGCATTACATTTTTATTTTCAATACATGGTTATTATTTTTCAGATCCTCCAAAGATCGTCTCAGTGTCCGTCAGTGGATCTGCTGTAATAGTGTTTGGAAATTCAGTGACTCTGAGCTGCAGCAGCGACTCAAACCCTCCTGCTGTCAAATATATCTGGTTTAAGGAGACTCAAAGCTCAGCTGTTGGATCTGGACAGAGTTTTAGTGCACTAGATAGTGGCCAATACTACTGTGAGGCTGAGAATAAATATGGCTGTCAGAGATCAGAGTCTGTTTCAGTCACTGAAGGTATTTTCTAGAAACAGACACTCTTTCAGTTTCTTCTGTCTCTGCTGTCAAATGATCTTCATCAGCGTCTTGTTTCAGGGGTTCAGAGATCTGCTCTGCTCACACTTACGGGGCTTGTGGCGGGATGTGGAGGATTGATCTTCATCATCATCATCATCATCATCATTATTGTGTTCATATGGTGAGTAGAGTTTGTCTGCACACAATCTTATTCAATTTACTGACAGAAACATCTCCAATGTAACACAAATGGACTCATTTCAGTGTGAAGAGGAGGAGAGCAGCTGGAAGTGAAGCTGTGGAGCAAAAGCAGGTGAGAAACACACTCCTCCATCTACAGCTGCAGTTCAATATGCTTGTGTGTTTACACACAGCAAATTTACCGGTGTTGATTTACTGGTGTTACAACAAAGTGTTAAAATAAAGTGTTGCGTCAACGCTATACAGATTGAGTTAAACACCAAAAGCGTCAGTTTCGATTAAGAGTTGGTGTCATTTTATATCGTTGCAAAGGCAACTCCTTAAGCGTTAACCAGGCCACACCTCCATGAACGTGCAGACGTCCTTTTGATTCAACCAGACCACATGCAGACGCCATTTCAAATGCTGCCAAGTGTAAGAAAGTTGGTAAGTCTAATATATAAATCTTATTATACAGATTCATTGTGTAAATTAAATAATATGTTTTTGTATCTTAGTTTAATCATTTTTTTTCATAACGATCAGTATATCAAGCGTTACACAGCCAAATAATTCAGACGTGATTTTTATTAAGTTAGCCTATATCAGCAATTTTATGAATGATGTAAAGCCACCATAACGCTTATATTAATATTATTATATTATAATTCTCGCACACGGCGATTGCTTTATTTATTTTATTTACCGTATGCACATGTCTGGACATAAGCACAGTGTAGTTAGGCTCGCGCGCTAAGACCGCCGTCCATTTTAGCAGGTAACGTTATTCAAGGTGAACTATCGCGTGTGGATTTCTGTTAGTGTTCAACAAGTAAATGTGCACATTTCAAAGACAGCGGCTGAACTACTATAACTTGTTTTAATCCAAGGTACATGCTTGGGTTCCTGCTGAATGGTGGCCGACTGACCGTGGATCGGTGAGAGTTTTCGCTGTTAAAAAGTACCGTGGTAAGTTTTTAATGCTGCAACGAAAGTCAGTGATTGCTCACTTCGGTGATAGAACGCACGTTGTGGAATATAAACACACAGTTCAAGACTTCAGATGAATGAAACGACTAATCTACATTATCGACAAAAACTGTTGTCAGATATTTTAATGTAAGGGCATAATCTTACGCGAATGTAAGAGATTGCAATAACAAGGTTTAGCCGTCAAGGCGCTATAGCTTAAGACATTACAGCTGCCAGGAAACAATAGAAGAAGACAGCGCGCGTAACGGTAGTCAGAATGAGTCCAAAACAGACGATAATACATTCATAAAACTCCCTCCAATATATCATTGTCGTGTAAGTGTGCTGCAAAACAACGAACGTTAACTTTAAGTTGTCTTTATTTATAGAAAAATTATTTATTCTTACAATTTATAGTCCAATTATATTACATAAACCAAATATAATGTGTTCATTTCTCTCCACACCAAGAGCTTCACCAGAGGTCAAGACAATGCTTGTCAAAGCACAATATCGAAACCAAAAGAAGTTCATAAAAATCCCAGAGGCTTGCTTTGATTTATTTTTAGCAGAGGGTGAGTGGTATTAAAAATAATATATATTTATTTAAAAAAAGTTTCTCTATCATACGTATCATTAAACGTGAATAAAGCATTTAACAATAATATTTATTTTCCCTCCTTTGCAGTGAAAGAGAAGTTTTCATTACCACAGGATCTTGTAATTACAGTTACAGATGAAACTGGTACAGAGGTGGACGAAGATGTGTTTCCTGATCTAATGAGCACCAGTGGACTGCTTCTTGTTATAAATGCTTTAAATGACAGTGGTGAGTGATAACAGTGGAGCTATTGAATGATGTAAGATGTGTCTAAGTGAATGCTGCCAATTTTCAGTACTTTACCATATTTTTAATGTCGGCAGTGTTGATGTGGGTAGAAATACAGTCCCATAATGTAAACTAGTATTGAGTGTTGTTTTTTTTTTTTTTTACAAGTACTTAGACCTGTCTTTTTATTTTGATCCAGTATTTAAAAACCTGTTGCCTGTTAACCCCAGTTTTAACATTAACAGGACCCTCCACACCTCAATCTTCAGCCAGCTTTGATACAGATACACTCTCTTTAACTTCAAAAAGCAGTGAGGACAGTGACTGGTTTAGTCCAAAACGCTTTAGAAAGGATGAGGATGAGGCTTCACAAAACTCACAGGCCAGAGATGTGAGTGCAAGTACACAATTTGGGGGGTTTACTTGCAGTATCATAACCATAAGCTTTACATAATCAGTTCCATTAATTTATGTATTATGTGTATAGTACTGACCTTTTCCAGATCAGGATTGAATTTAAATGGCATTTTCAATATTCCTGCATTTCTACCTTTATAATAGGATGTTAATGCTAATTTCTTTTTATAGTTGATCAAACAAATTCTAGAGACAAGACCAGGTGGAGCAAATGTGCTGAGGGAGTATGAAGATACGGGGACAATTACTGATGAGACAAGAAAAGTTATGGTGAACATTCTAGTAGCCCACATGATGGAGACAGAAGGGTAATTATGAAAAACAATGTTGTTGTTTTTTTATGGTTATAGCAGTATACAATAGTCAACATTTGAAATGAATCAAAATCTTTTATCAAAGTATTAAATCTATTGTACTACACCCATTCTTGTCAAAGGACAATTTTGAAAAACATTTTTTGATACACATCAAATGTTGACTACTATATAGATTATAAATTGTATAGTGTGAAGTTGAGTGCTAGAAATGTAATAGTGCTAATCTTTTAAACATTTAATTGAACAAATTTTAATAACATTTGTTAATTCTCATCAATGTTAAGTAACATTGAGTACTCCTGTTCTTCAGGAGAGTTCCACACCGCCTTACCAAACAGAAGTATGGTTTGGGAATTATCACCTTGTTTCCCTCACTCAGAGATCCCCAAGGGAGGACTGGATATGTAAGTTCTTGTCTGTCATCAGAAAATCATTATATATATATTAATGGAGTGTTAAATGTTGAATCTGAATTTGTGTCATTTTGAATTTATTAATTTTTGAATTTATTAATGTCAGGAACATTTTTATGATGGCCAGAAAAACTCTGGATTCTTGTCGTGGCGACTCAAAACCGTACAAAGGGGGACAAAACCTTCTGGAAATAAAGATGATCCTAAAACAGAGGAAAAGGGGGGTCCTTTGCTTGACCGACAGCTGTGTCACCCTGAAGATCAGCTGGACAGTGATCAAAGTCTAGAGGCCATCTCTCTGATGAATCATACAAGCGACCGTGAGGTCATCATGCAGAAGATGAGGGCAACATTCAAATACAGACAACGTCTTGTGCGTGATCCAGAGAAATCCACCACTATTCTCTCTGTTTTTCCTCGATTTCTGGATACGAAAGGATTGGTATGAATTGTCTTTTTAAATATATTTTATTTATAAATATAAAAAAATTTAATTGAAATGTTAGTTTCACAGATGTGGTGAAATAGTGACCATCACATTTAGCTTGTAATATTTTATAGTAATGGAATGTTTTCTTCTGATTTCTCAGATTCTCCAGGACTTTACACTCCTGTTCGGGTCAGAAACGGCTTCCAGACTCTTGGAAAGGTGGCCAACAGTTTTCAAGTCAAAGATTATCAAGCTAGCAGAAACCTTGACATCCACTCCACTGCTGAAAAGATTGCTGTCATCTGCCAAACAGAACAAAGAAAGCAGCGAGGCAGAGGATTTCCCAGGTACAGATGTAACTGATGTAATGGTGCAGTGAAAATCTTTTGAATGTTATTTTACTGTCTATGTTTAACTTTTTACTTGTCTTTTTCAGAGTGGGACAGTGACATATCATCCTTTCTTCTACTTCTGCATTTTTTGTCGCCCCAAGTTTCTGGAAGAAAGAAAATCCAGAAGATGAGCATCTCACAGGCAATTGACCATCTGGTGGTTTTTCAAAAGGTAGGTAACTGGTGATGATACAAGAGCTGTAGACATTATACCTTCAATTAATGCATTAACTTCTCCAGTTGATAATACACTATGAGATAAGTGTAATATGAAGTGCTTGATTTATCAAATTTTCTAAACCTAAACTGGAATTAAGCTTGTTGGCGCTTGTATCATTTTCTGTGTCTTTTGATCTTAGTGTTCAATTGAGCTAAACAGACTCAAACTATGACTGTAAGATGCACATATTGCCAGTAAAGCCGGTTCTATAATCAGTTCTAAATCTGAAACATCAGGGTTATATGTTCTGTTTATTAAGTAACCTCTAGGGATTTCATTTCTTTGTTTTATTTGGACTTAACCTGTGAGAGCCTCAGAGATTTACAACTGATCACAGAATTGCTTTCCTAACAAAATGACACATTTAAGTCACTGCTTTTGCAATATTGCAAAATCAATTTAATGTTGACTTTGTAGTCATAATGTTAACTGATAATGCTTAATTTGCCGTTTTTTTTTCCTCAATCAGGCATGCCGGAGTATTCAGGAACACCTCGAGACAGAAGACAATCGTCAACCTTACATTCTTGCCATAGGAAGCAGCAAGGAAGCCATCAGTCAGTTCTTCATTGTGCTTGACAAAAAGCTCATCCCATGTCAAGAATCCTCTTCACTAGCGGCAATCGATGAACTGTTCAAGGTTCATTTTGTGTTCAGTATCAGTTATGATCCTCCACTTAAAGGTTTGTTCACATTTCTCCAGACCACAGTGTACAGAATTGATGTTGGCAGCACAAGTGAAACCCCAAGGGTGAAGGAGCTCAGAGCTAAATTACTGAATGATGTTTAGATGCTACATCTGTAAATCACTGTTTGCTACAACTGTAAAATTAATTCGGCACCTTAAACTTGTTCATAGTTTGTATCCTGGCAAGAAGTTTGAGTTGGTTTGTGCTCAGGATGGTTGCTTCCTACAATTTAAAAGTTATGCAGGGTTTAAAAAACATTTAACCAGATTTCATTTTAGGGGTGTGGCATCAAGCAGTGGTAACATATCTATTCAAAATCAGCATGCTCCAAATCCTGACGAAGCACTTGTGTCTGACACAGAGCAAATGACAGATAATGATGCTCAAGTGGTTGAATGTTCTTCTCTTTCAAGGGATAGTTCAAGGGAAATGTGTGCATCCATAATTGCCAAATTGCAGGCTAATGGTGTTGCAAACAATTTAATTTTGTCTGTTATTGAAAGCATGGAGGATTTTGTTAATGATTTCCATACTAACTTAAGGGAGAGCATTTTAAATGTTGTGCCTGTTGGTAGCACAACTAGAAGTTCAGTTGAAGAGGTTTTTAATAATTTTCATAATTCATTCTCAGATTTTAATACAGACACTAAATGGAGAAAATATTTCAGCAAGAAATGGGGAGTTGTTGAACCCACTGAAATTCACTTGGGAGTCAGGTACGATTCAAGAAGAAATACGACCTCTGGAATGTATGAACAAACAACAGTTAATGACACCTTTATTTACATCCCTCTGCTCAAAACTCTGGAGTTCATTTTTAGAAATGAGGAAGTATGTAAACTGATTCAAGAACAAAGGCAAAGTGACATGTATAGAGAATTTTGTGATGGGCAGTATTACAAAAGGCATCCATTGTACTCCATCTGTAATAATGCACTTCAGATCCAAATTTACTATGATGATTTTGAAACAGCTAATCCATTAGGATCTAAACAAGGAATCCATAAACTTGGCTGTATATATTTTGTGCTTCGTAACCTACCATCACATGTAAATTCATCCTTGATGAACATACATCTAATTTCTTTATTTCATTCTGAAGATGGAAAAAAGTATGGCATGGACAAAATACTTGGCCCATTGATTGATGATGTTAAAGTTCTTGAGCAGAAGGGAATGAAGGTGTCTTTTTCTGAGGAGCCCATTTTTGGTACAATTGCTCAAATTACTGGCGATAACCTGGGTCTAAACGGTATTCTTGGTTATGTTGAATCTTTTTCTGCAAAACATTACTGCAGATTGTGCCTTACTGACAAGGTGTTAGCACAGGAAGTATTTAGCGAGGATGATCCAAGGGTGATTTTGCGCAACCGAAACCAAAATGAGAAGCATTACAAGTATCTTGCTGACAACCCTAATGAAAACTCCTGTTATGGTATTAAAAGAAATTCTATACTCAACACCTTGACTTACTTTAATGTATCTGAGAACTTTGTGCTGGACATTATGCATGATATTCTGGAGGGAGTGGCACAGTATGAAGTAAAACTGCTTTTTGAATATATGAGTTGCGGTCTAATACCTTGTGATTCCATTCCTCAAAGACTGTATGCCTTCAACTATGGTTTTTTGGACCGAAATAACCGCCCAACCAAGGTCAACCTTCAGCACCCAGGAAACAGTATTGGACTTAATGCAAGTCAGACATTGTGTCTCATCAGGAACATCCCTCTCATATTTGGAGATGTAGTTCCAGAGGGAGATAAGCACTGGCATTTGATGTTGCTGCTCTTGCAAATTGTTGACATTGTGTTTTCTCATTGCATTTCTGAAGGAATGATCATATTTTTGAAGCATCTGATAGTGGAGCACCATCGGTTGTTCAAAGACTTGTATCCTTCTAGAAATCTGATTCCGAAGCATCACCTTATGATTCACTACCCTGAATGCATCAGGCAAATTGGCCCATTGATTCATGTATGGACGATGAGGTACGAAGCAAAACACAGGTTTTTTAAGAAAAATTTAAAAAACTTCAAAAACCTCACCAAATCGCTTGCAAAAAAACACCAGCTGGCAATAGCCTATTACTGGGAATCCTGTACATCGAGGGGTATTGAATCTGGTCCTGTTTCAAATGAGTTGTTGTCTGATCTTGAAAAGTGTGATTTTATTTCAGAGCAACTCAACATTGATCTCTCTAGTGAAGTAACTATCACTCCTTGGGTAAAGTGTCATGGTACGGAGTATCGAAAAAATCTTGTTGTTTGCTTAGATTTGGTTGAGGATGTACCAGTCTTTGGAAAGATTGTTCAAATTTTGATCAAGGATGGAGTTTATTTTTTGGTCTCATGTATGGAATCAGAGTTTGTTGAACATCTCCATGCTTTCAGGGTTTTTGCACAAGAGCACAGCCTTGTTCTCAAAAAAACAGAACAATTGTTTTACTACAAGCCATTTGATTTGCAAATGACATATGGCAATGACAGTTCATTTTATATTGTTTTGGACTGTTACTTGTAAAGTAATTTTATTGGTGGCTTGGTGTTCCATGTTGGAATAAAATTTTGAAAGAGTAATGTAGTAAGATGTGTTTTCTTCACAGTGAATTTATTATTTTTAAATAAAAAAATTTAGAAGCCTTAATATAGTTATCCATAAAAAAGTAACATTTCTTAAATAGTACTGTCAACATTTAAGTAATGTAATATTTGATTCCTATAAGCTTGAATAGATTGTGATTTATTTATTATTTATTTTTTGAACAGTGTTCACTCCTGAACAGTGTAGGATTTTAACTCTGTCAGAGTTTGCAACAAAGTTCCTCCTAGCTCTGTAGCAGTGTTGTTGTTATCTGCGTTGGTGTTAATACTTCACTCTTATAGTGTTAATATTTTGACACTGTGTTGGTGTTAAAAGAGGCAACACTGTAGAAGTGTTGTTGTTATTATCTGCATTGGTGTTAATACTTCACTCTTATAGTGTTAATAATTTGACACTGTTTTGGTGTTAAAGAGGCAACACTTTTGAAAGTGTTGAATTAACACTTTGCGGGTGGTTCCCATATATACACTTTTAAAGTGTTGAAATTAACTCTATTGGTGTTAATTTCCGGATTTCAAATTTACTGTGCACTGAATTATAAACACAGATGTGTGTGTGTGTGTGTGTGATGCAGTATAAGTGTAGAAATGTTTCTCTATAGAGCGCTGACTCCACTGATGATACGTACTCAGCTCTGGATCCAGCGTCCAGAAGATCTGCTGACGTTTACAGCACAATCCCGGTCAGTAAATGTCTGCAACACTTTTCCAGTCAGATTGATCAGATCCAGATAAACACAGGCTGATGTGTTCATGTGTTTCTCTCACAGTCTGTCGGCTCCAGAGCTCCTGATGATGAGACCTACACGGCTCTTGAGCTTCAGTCCAGATCTTCTGAATATGAGACTCTACATGTAGCAGGAGCTTCAGCAGATCCACATTAAACTCTCCTCGCTGTATTACTGCTCATATACAGGCAAATACTGAAGCTCCTCAGAAACTGATCATCATTAGAGCTCATCAACATCTGACTGCTCATAAACACATATTAGACTTTATTCACACAGTAGGATTCTTCTGCTTATGCAAACACAGTTTAGGATAAAATATAGCATTTATATTAGATTTATATTAGATATTAGGGCTGGCAGTGTTTTCCTCATTATTTTAAATTATTGTCTGCTTCACATGCCAATTCAAATATTAAAGTTAAACTTTCTAAACAGAGTTAAATATAAGCTTTAACCTAAGCATTGTTTTATCTTAATGCAATCTGTATCTGTTTCTATTAAAGTGCTGTATTGACAGTTTTTACTGTATTTTTTATTTTGTATAATGTCTGATTTCATGATAAACATTTCTGTAGTGTATTTAATGATTACAGTAACTGTAGTTCATGTGTGTTTTCAGATTGTCCTCCAGTGACAGACTTTTATTGGTTTCATAAAATCTGATAAAATTCCAGAGGTGAACATTTACAATACTGAAACTGATTTATATGCTAATAACTATAATACATATTGATTAATAGTTAATAAATAATTCTAATTCGCTATTTTCCAACACAATATGATAAAATATGGCCAATCAAACGAGTTTTAACAACTGCAGATGTTTAAACACCAATCAGATTACCGTCTGTGACTCGTAGCTCCGCCCACCGTAACAGAAAATTTGACTTCTCTTCAAAATAATCTCCATTAAAACGAGCAACGGCGAGAACAGAGAAGCTGCAGCTGTTTAAAGCGAGATAAGTGACTAAAATGTGTTTATTAATGTAAAATATACTAATATCATATTCAGAGAAGTGGAAAAGTAGAGTTGACCATTTAAATCCAAAGTTTAAATCCCAAAGGGTCCCAGAATTCTTTGCGACGCCTCTGACTGTCCTAATTTCATTCATTTACTTATAAATTTCCTTAGTCCCTTATTTTATCACACACACACACACACACACACACACACACTTCAGCCAATTTATTTCACCCAGTCCCCCTATGAAGCGTGTGGACCGGAGCACCCGGAAACCAGACCATGCAAGAACATGCAAACTCCACACAGAAACTGACCCAGCCAGGACTCGATCCAGAAACCCTTTTGCTGACCCTTTATGCGACAGTGCTAACCAGATTAACAAGTCGTTCATATATATACTGTATATACACACACACACACACACACACACACACACACACACACACACACACTGGTGATCAAAATTAGAGAACAATTTATGAATAATTGAACAATTCTGAAATAATGTCATTTTCACTGCTCAGCAGTTGAAGGATTTTTTGTCTCGTCTATATCATGCTACCAGAACACCTTTTCCCTAAAATAACAAAGGCATTTCAACAAAAAACATTATTTTGCAGAAAACACACTGATCAAAATTGGACAACAACAATGACTGTAGCATGGAAAAAGATTACAGCTAAATTTTCTGAAGGTTACAACACTCAGCAATTAGTAGGAAGTGAACAGGCTTCTGCTCTGAATGACTTCAGCAAATCTGTGGCCACAAGACAGCACTAGTCTCTCACACTGCTCTGGTGTGATTTTGGCCCACTCTTCGTCCAGTCTTCTCGACGGTTCAGTGACTGTAATGGGTTTCTTGGCCATAACTTTGTCGCCAAAGATTTTCCAGAGGTTCTCTATTGGGTTGAGGTCAGGACTCTGGGCAGACCATGTAATTTTTTCAATGTTTTCAGTTTCAAGGAACTGCTTTACCCATTTTGCTGTGTGACATGGCACGTTTTCCTGCATGAACACTGAGGGCTGATTGGATGAATGCAGGGAAGCAACCATATGTTGTTGAAGAAGGTTCTGATAAACATTTGCATTCACTCTGCCATTTACCTGTAGAGACCCAACTCCTGCTGCAAAAAACATGCCCCAAACCATGACACTTCTTCCTCCACTTTTTACTGACTTCTTTATACACTTTGGGTTCAGTCTTTCTCCAGTTTGTCGCCGAACATAATGTTTTCCATCGGACCCAAATAAATTAAACTTGCTTTCATCACTAAAGAAACTTTAGTGCAGTTCTCCTCCGTCCACACAACATGCTCCTCAGCAAAGCTTAGTCTAGCCATTTGATTCTTTCTGCTAATGAGAGGTTTGGTGACTGCAGAGTGGGCTTTCAGTCCAAATGCTCTTAAACGTCAAGACACTGTATGACGAGACAGATCTTTACCCTTTTCAGTGCCGAACTAGTGAGCAGTTCCAGCTGTAGTGTAAAAACGATTGCCCATTGAGATCTTCCGCAGTATCCTGTCCTCTCTTCTGTGGATGACCAGCCTTCCTGAGAGACTTGAATGAGTTGTGATGTTGTAAAGAATCAATATCCTTGAAATCACAGATTTGGAGCAACCAACTTGTCTTGCTATGGCTGATAGGGTCAACCCTTAGGCCTTTATCTGGACAACCTTCTGCCGAAGGCTTTCAGTCACTTTAGAACGGCTCACCATCTTGCAGAGTCAGTGAAACTGGAAGTTAGGCTGCCAGGTAAATAGGGGTTGACAGATAATCAAGGGAATTAGCACAAGATGCCAGACTGACGCCAATAACTGGGAGGTATCTGAAAGTGTTCTCTAATTTTGATCAGTGTGTTTTCTGCAAAATAATGTTTTTTGTTGAAATGCCTTTGTTATTTTGGGGAAAGGGTGTTCTGGTAGCATGGTATAGACGAGACAAAAAATCCTTCAACTGCTGAGCAGTGAAAATGACATTATTTCATAATTGATCAACTATTTATAAATTGTTCTCTAATTTTGATCGCCTGTGTGTATATATATATATATTAGGTTTTGTTTGGTTCTCCATCACATAAAATCAGCAGCAGCAGTAAAACACACTTGATCTTTCTTTCCACAAGATGATTAAAGGTCAACTAAAGTTTAAGGTAATATTAATAATCCTTATTTCACAATTTCTGAGATATTCAAACATTTAGTTATTAGTGTTAAGGAAGTATTTTAATCTTCAGCAGAGCTCTTGTGTTGTCTGTCAGAAACGGCCTCTGACACACTTAAACGCCCACTTTAATGTCCACTGATGGATATGAATGTGGTTTAGGTGTGTCATGTTAACACTTCATGAGTGAATAGAGTTTGTGCAAACAAGAGGAAGTGACACTAAGAGCTGCAAAGCTTCATCAGGTGATGCTCAGACACTCATTTAAAGTGTTTTACTCAGTTCTGTCTCCAAACTAATTGTGTTTTCACATTTTCCCTCTCAAACACTGAACAATAGTGAATTCTGCTGTTTGACTTTTGTAGATGAGAGCGACTGCAGGAGATGTTCTGGTGTTTTTAAGATGATCTTATACAGACCCAGGAAGAGGAAGACCTGAGGATCTCATTTGAGCGTCGACACTGAGACACTGCAGCACGGTAAGAGCATTTCAACACTAAAATAATACTGTTGATCTACGACTGATATCTGTATGAAGGCATCTGCTGAATGTTAATTTGAAGAGTTACAGAAGCTCAATAACTGTTATAAATACAGATGTTGTGATCAGGGCCGCTCAGGCTCCAGGTGAGATTCTAGATGATGTAGTTCCTCCTCAAAACAACAAGAGTTTCTGCAAATGCTGATCTGTTGTGAAGCTCAGCTGACACGTTCAGTACAGAGA
Organism: Danio rerio; assembly: GCF_052040795.2. Lineage (NCBI taxonomy): Eukaryota > Metazoa > Chordata > Actinopteri > Cypriniformes > Danionidae > Danio > Danio rerio. Next base: position 58,155,006 of record NC_141021.1, read on the forward strand.
GACAAGTTTGATCCTGAAGAGTCTCAGTCCTGCAGAGTTTCTCTCAAACCCCAATCAAACACATCTGAACAAACCAGTCCAGCTTTAAGAGTTTCTCCAAAACTACAGGAAGACCAGCTTTATCAAAACTCTGCAGGACTGGATGACGAGAACCAAACTGAAAAATCAAAGGACACTTCAAATACTTTATTTCCCCACAGATTATTAGATTATTATCAGTGTGTGTGGGTTTATTTGGTTGTGTGCTGCTGTGAAAACAGGGTGTTTAGTGGTGATTGTGTGTGTTTGTGGTTTGGTCAGGATGTTAATTCTGTGTCTTTCGCTCTTGATCACTAAAGCAGAGTCAGACTCCAAATATAAAATATGACGGAGAATAAAGTCTGATCATGTCAGAAATGATCCTGTTCTTCATCTACAGTCTGTTCACACAATAGAGTATGTAGCTGTTGTGTAGAGATGATGCTCATACTGTCGTATTTGTCATTTGTAGGATTGCAGAAGTCACTATGTTGAGGTCTTTCAGAGCATCTCTTCCTCTGATCTTAGTGATCATGACTGCGGGTGAGTTTTCACTACAGTCACTACAGACAAACTTTAACACTCTTGAGAAGCTGACTGAGCTCTTCACACTTTGTGTCTCAGAAACTGACAGCAGTGTTTTACTGGCAGAGACAATAAAAAAAGGTCAAAAGTGATTAAATTTTAAAACAATTTAAAAACAATTTTCAAATCAATTTTAAAAGTTTATTTGTTTAACGCTTTTCACAATAATGATCATTCTAAAGCAGCTTCACAAAGGTGCACACTATTACTTCACAATCAAAATCAGCAAGAGTTAGTGTGCTGTGTATAGGGTGGACAGTATATAGATAGTCAACCTGCAGTTATACAATAATGTGTACTTTTCAAAGAGGTGACGTATATGCGGTTTATTTATATTATACATCTTAATGTATTATTATTGGCATTTGCAAGAGAAACTTGAGATCTGAAAAAGCGCACACATACGGCCTCTGGCGGATTTGCAAATATATATAAAAAAAAAAAAACGTACTTCCTGGGACGTATTTTGCTCTCTACAGAAATGCATACCGTGGTACGTATCCATGATGAGTCTGGGTTAAAAAGAGAATTGGTGAAGCTTAGGGATGGGCAAACTTGATCCTCGAGGGCCGGTGTCCCTGCAGAGTTTTGTTCCAACACTCGTCAAACACACCTGAACAAACTAATCAGTGTCTTTAAGATCACTAGAATCTATAAGCAGGTGTGTTTGATTAGAGTTGGAGATAAACTGTGCAGGACACCGGCCCTCCAGGACCGAGTTTGCCCACCACCGGTGTAGCTGCTGTTATTATTTTAAATGAGATATTAATGTGAATATGAAAGGATGCATTTGATGAGATGCATTTCACTGGACATAAACTTATGGGATGGATTGTGTATATGCTTTACTAAAAGAAAAGTCTTTAATCTACTTTTAAACTAGTTTATAAATGTTTGTTTTGTGCATGTCTGTGTTTCAGGGTGTGATAGTCAGCAGGATTGGGGAGTGAGTTACAGCTCTTCATCTGTTTGTGCATTAAAGGGATCAACAGTGAAAATATCCTGTACTGTAAAATATCCTCATGATCATCAGCTCAGATCAGTCTACTGGACCAAACATGCTGTAACTGATGGAGAAACACCAGACCTGTGTTCAGACCCTGATAAAACAGGAAGAGTTCAGTGTGTCAGAGCAGATAAAGACACTTCCAGCATCACTTTGACTGCAGTAACAGAAGCTGATAAACACATCTACTACTGCAGATTCACTACTGATGTTGAGGGTGGAAAATGGACGGGGATTCCTGGAGTTCAGCTGGACGTCACAGGTAGAAGCAGAACTATCAGAAACACACACAGCCAACACTTTATAATCTTTCTGTATTTGCTGTGGATCTTCATATTTCTTAACAAAAACCTGAATAAATGAAGTCCAGATTCCAGATTCAGAGTCCAGATCCAGTCCAGAAGAATAGTGAACTTTGCTTTATAAAACATTGCAAAAAAGACTAAAAATGATGAATTTTAATGAAATATGCCAAGTGTTCAGGAGGGTTTGTTTATGATCATAAAAAATACAAGTGCACCATTTAGAAAAGCCAAAAACCAGTCAGGAAATGTGAAATATGAATTAAAAATAAACATTCTTGATTGTTCTCAGGCTGCTGTTCAGATTCAGATTCACTCATATAAACATAAGAACAAAAGCAAAGCTGATTTAAAGGTGCCCTTTAAAGAAAATCTGGAAATACCTAGGTATAGTCAAATAATAAGAGTTCAGTAAATTCCATGAGTGTATTTCCCTCCCTTGTTTTTTAAGTTCATCAAAGTTTATATTAAACTTACTATGTTGTGTATGTGGAACTCTTATTTTGACAGCGTAAAATGAAGCAAAGTCAAAGCCACCAATAGTTGGATTTTATGTTATTAAGCTTCTATGAATTTTTTTTGCATTTGTACCTAATAAAAAACTATACTCTCCATTTCACTAAACCTTGTTAAATATATGATTGCTTTTATGTTTGTTTATGTATTAATTTTTATGACATTATATTATGACAGCTCTCCACAAAACAAGAAATGTTCATAAATGAAAAGTATTGTGGAGAAGAAAGAAGGTTCAGAACATAAACAGAATGATAAACCAATGAACTGCTGTCATTTCTCTGTCAGACCTGCAGGTGGAGACACAGCAGTCTGTGAAATCTGGAGATTCAGTGACTCTGAGCTGTAAAAGCAGCTGCTCTCTGCCTGAAGAAACTACATTCATCTGGTCCAGAAACACAAAAACAATAAATAAAGGAATCAGAACAAAGAATCAGCTTCATCTGTGGTCAGTCAGCTATTATGATGCTGGATATTATCAGTGTGCTGTAGAAGGAAATGAACATCTGAAATCTCCTGCTGTTTATGTCAAAGTACAATGTGAGTAAAAACAAGAAGATGAGTGAAATATCTCACATGTGGAGTTTCTTAAATTAATTTGAGTGAACATGTAAAGCTTTCCTCAAACTGATATCTTTTGTGTGTTTCAAATATTTGAGAGCAAAACAAAAGATTTCTGTGATTTTGTTTTTGCTGATAGCCTGATCAGTTTTCCTCATGTCTGTGTTTCAGGGGTTTATGGTCTGTGGGAATCTGGAGTGAAATACAGCCCTTCATATGTTTGTGCATTAAAGGGATCAACAGTGAAAATATCCTGTACTTTAACATATTCTGTTTATGGTTATCAGCTCATACAATCTGTCTCAACCAAACCTGCTGTAACTGCTGAAGAACCTCCAGACCTGTGTACAGATCCAGACAAAAGAGGAGGAATTCAGTGTGTCAGTGAATATAAAGACACTTTCAGCATCACTTTGACTGCAGTAACAGAAGCTGATAAACACATCTACTTCTGCAGAATCACAGATACACAGTTTAGATGGACTGTGATTCCTGGAGCTCGTCTTGATGTCACAGGTAAATAAACTGAGATCAGGACTTTATTCAGGTCTCCATGAACACAGCAGCTCTTTATGTTACAGGAGTGTATCAGCCGTCTGAACAACAGCAACATCATGTGTTTATGGCATTACATGCTATCTGAACTACTTCAATTTGATGTTCAATTTAGAAAAATACTATTTGCATGAACATATACTGTTTACATTTACAAGTTGTAATTTCTCTGTCAGACCTGCAGGTGGAGACAAAACAATGTGTAAAAGAGGAAGATTCAGTGACTCTGAGCTGTAAAAGCAGCTGCTCTCTGCCTGAAGAAACTACATTCATCTGGTACAGAAACACAGAGAGATTAACTGGAGAAACACTGAATAATCAGCTTCACCTGCAGTCAGTCAGTCGCTCTGATGCTGGAGAATATAGATGTGCTGCAAGAGGAAAAGCAGGAGAACGTCTGAACTCTCCATCTGTTTATCTCAGAGTTGAATGTGAGTATAAATCGACTGATTAATAGTAGAAATGTATCACATAAGCATAATTATGATTATATATTAAATACCTTTTTGATTTGTTATACAGACCGCATGACATGTGTTTGTTATTATTAGAGACTTGATTTATTCAAGATAATCCAATATTAAGTCAGTTTTATCATCATTCATTGTATTTGTGCTTTGACACCCTTGTTGCGGTGATGCTGGTTTATTTACTGTTCACTGGTTTAGATTTTCATCTTTTATTTAATTTCTTGAATTTATGTAGTATCAAATGTCTAGTATAGATAGTTTTTATATTATATATTCTCTGTTTTTATTAATTGACTTTTACTTGCATTACATTTTTATTGTCAATACATGGTTATTATTTTTCAGATCCTCCAAAGAGCGTCTCAGTGTCCGTCAGTGGATCTGCTGTAATAGTGTCTGGAGATTCAGTGACTCTGAGCTGCAGCAGCGACTCAAACCCTCCTGCTGAAATCAGCTGGTTAAAAGGAGAAACATCTGTAGGATCTGGAAGAATCTTCAGCATCTCAAACATCAGCTCTGATCACAGCGGAGAATACAAGTGTAGAGCCAGAAATGAACATGGAGAGAAAAACTCTGATCCTGTGATGCTGAATGTCATGTGTGAGTGTATTATAACACAACAGACTGATCATTGTTCTGGTCATATTGTTTTATTAGTAATTATACAGATTTTTAGATGTTTTTGTAAACAAATTATTATTTTTTCAGATCCTCCCAGGAATGTCTCAGTATTTATAAATGGATCTGCTGTAATAGTGTCTGGAGATTCAGTGACTCTGAGCTGCAGCAGCGACTCAAACCCTCCTGCTGTGAACTTCACCTGGTTTAAGGAGACTCAAAGCTCAGCTGTTGGATCTGGACAGAGTTTTAGTGCACTAGATAGTGGCCGATACTACTGTGAGGCTGAGAATAAATATGGCTCTCAGAGATCAGCGTCTGTTTCAGTCACTGAAGGTATTTTCTAGAAACAGACACTCTTTCAGTTTCTTCTGTCTCTGCTGTCAAATGATCTTCATCAGCGTCTTGTTTCAGGGGTTCAGAGATCTGCTCTGTTCACACTTACTGGGGTTGTGGCGGGATGTGGAGGATTGATCTTCATCATCATCATCATTATTGTGTTCATATGGTGAGTGAATGCTGAGCTGATCTTAAATTAAAAGGCTGTTTCAAAAATTAAAATGAATATAGAACTTACTGAACCTGAGGTATTAATAAAAATGAAATGTTTATATATTACTTTTAATACTTTGAAATATTTTTCTTCAGGAAGAAGAAGAGGAGAGACGGTGGAGCTGAAGATACCAGAGAAATTCAGGTGAGTTTGATAGTACAGACCTCAATTTAGAGAAAACTGCTCATGATATTAATATTATTTTATTTGAAATACAAGTATCTGCCCTGAAGAAGATATTAAAAGCAGGACTGATTATATTTCTGTGATATTTGATTAAACCACAGCAGAATCCCATTGGCAGATCAGCAGAAACAGCTTCAACCAATGACAGTGCAGTGTATTCACTAGTATCAGCCAATCAGAGCGAGGATCTTTATGCCAAAGTTACATCAAAGAAACCCAAACACTCCAGCAGAGCAGAAGCAGGAGATGTGGAGGATCTTCAATACGCCAGTGTTCATCACTTCAAGAACAAAGACATGAAGACTGAAGAACATCAGAAGATGGAGATGCAGCGTCCGTCTGATGCCAACAGGTGACAAAACATTCATCTCAACCCCAATTAAACACTGAGACCCTTATAAAACATGTTCAGTGCTTAAAGTTTCTCATTTGTCTGCAGATGTGAGGATGTGATTTACAGCTTAGTCAAATAAACAACATTGGCTCGATGCTGTTGATGATGATCAGAGACTGCTTGAGTTCTGCTGATTCACAGATTTTGCTCATCATTAGAGGACGTCAACATCTGATTTCAGGCTTATTTGCTGATGTGTGTGTTTATTGTACAGAGTGTGTTTGTTCTGGAAATGCATTTCAGGAGAAAATCATCATTTCAGATATCAAGAAATGCATTCATATATAATATTCATATAACCTTCATATTTCTTCCTCATTATTGTTAATTAGTGTCTTCTTCACTGGAGGATGAACAGACTGAATTGATGATTTGTACAGATGAGCAGTGTTTTTAGCTCAAATCATTCTGTAAATAATTATATTAAAGTGACTGAATTTGACTGAACTGTGTTTGCTGGAGTAACCTACTAATGTCTGTTGTGTTGTAGTGTCATATATCACACAATAAACATTGATTTATTAATAATTATGATGACTGTGTGTGTTTTCAGATTGACCTTTAGTCTTCAGCTGCTGTAATGAGCACTTCATATTGGGCAGTAAAGTGCACTTCATCTCTTTAACCACATGATGGCAGTGAAGTGAACTAAAATTTAGGGTAAAAACAATACTCTCTTTCAGCTTAATCCTAGATTTATCAGAGGTCGCCACAGTAGAATGAACTGACAATTACTCTGATATATGTTTCATTAGGCGCATGCCCTCCTAGCGCTGAGAGTAAGCTAACTTCTGAACCTCCATTGCTCTAAATGCAGATTTTTTTATTTAAGAGTCGTCAAAGCAGACAGAGTTCAACACAGGAGCAAACAATAATGTAAAGAGTAAAACCAAAAACACGATCCAAGAGAACAGACAAGAGTCAGGACAGTCAGGAAAACATCATCAATCCAACAGTCAGTCCAGAGTACTAAACCCAGGCCAGGCAAAATTAAAGGGACACATAAAACACTAGAAGGGAATAATTCATAATCATAATTAAAACAAAAATTACAGACAAATGGTATGGTTTGTGGAGGTTAAAACTATTACAGTGCAAATAAATATCTGTAATATTAAAGAATCTTGATGTTCAAGCTAAATAAGTGATGTTAAGTGTTCATTAAATGACAACATGTTGAAGTGACACTAAAGGAAGTGAAGATATCATGTCACTTCATTCAACTTCTGTCCTCACATCTTGCATCTTTCCCTCAAATCCTGAAGGAGTGGAGCTAAGACGGGAGGAAAGGAAGCAAGGAGAGGAAACAAGGATGCACAAATAGGAATTGACAAGCACCTAATGCCTAGTGTCTCAGGTTTTGAGAAATCGCCGATAAATGCCTGAAATCACAGGCAAATCGCTGCTCGTGCACGTGAGTGACAATCACACAGTATGAACTGTCAAAGACGCGATCTGAGAGAATTGTCGATGAGTCGCCGATGCCTGTGAGATATTTGGTGTGCTGAATATCTGGAGCTGTCGGCGATTCAAATCATGCCGTGTGAATTGAGTTTTGACTGAAAATAACATCAGCGATCGTCTACAGCCAATAAGAGAGCAGCTTTCACTTGTGTGTGTGTGTGTGTGTACCTGCTGCAGGCCAGCGGTAGGCTCATTTTCGGTTTATTTGGACCCACGAAATGGAGGAAAAACTAGTGGAGGTTTGACAGGACTCAGGAGCAACCGTGTCTGTTTGACGTTTCATACAGAAAGAAATGAGTTTATTATCAACGTTGAGGAGAAATGGCTAATTCCCTTTAAACCCAGGTGAGCAAACAGGTACATGTTCTACCCCATTAAAGGCTTCTTTCTCATTATGTAGTTAATAACTGAAGGAATAAAATTACAGTCTAATGCTTCTTTTGAATTATATACATGTGCTCATGCTTATTTTGCATATGTATATGTGTTTGCTTGAACCATGATAATCTAATGAGTCCACGCAGTGATATGATGAGACATTCTGTTTGACCTTAGAATGAGACAGGAACTTTCCACCCCTATGTAGCGGAGCGGTAAGTTGGGAGAAAAAATAACTAAATTAAAGCTGACTACGCCACCCTGATCACAGGGAAATTAACACAGGTTCTTTGTGTGAAGAAAAGGCATGAGACGTGAATACCAAAAATACAAAAATACTTTATTTTCCTTAATTATCCAATATAAATCACTTTTAAAAAGCTTGATAGCTGATAGTAGCCGCACAATCACATAACACACAATAACAACGACAGGAGGAGTAGAGGCTTACCAGTGGCAGGTAAGCTAGTTACGTAGCACCAAACTCTACAAAATTACAAATGGTCTTACCGCAAGTGCACCACACACGCACACAAGCATACGTGAGCACACAACACACACACACTGCACTCAGTGTCGTATCCCACCACCGCACGATGGACAACTAACTGCCTGCCTGGAAGCCTCAGCTCCTACAAAACATATATTACAATTAATAATTGTAAAGTCACAATCTCACACAAAAGAACACAGAAATTCCCCAAGAGAGATTCATAAAAATCTCCTTGCAATGGAAACTCAAAAAAACAGTAATATTAATAATAAATCAATTAACTCAAAAAGAATAAACTTCCCACAGGAAGCACAAATCAAACAATGAATTAGGTACAAAAAGAAAATGAAACCCAGAAAGCACAAAATAAATCCACGCACTAAAAATGTATTGGCTACTACTCGTGTGCAAGTACTCCAGGTGAAGGCAATTTGAGTCTGTTATTCACAGCACTATAGTAGGCATCTTTACGTTGAGGCTCGCACATTAATCCGGCATCAGAAAGAGAAGCACACAGCAAACGGACTCCAAGTAGCAATATGCAGCCGTATCAAATCAGCGATCAATAGTGGTTTAAAAAGAAAGCAGTGGTCTGTAAAGCGGCAGTATGAAGCAGCAGTTTATAAAGCAGCAATATAAAGCAGCAGTCTAGAAAGCAGTGGTCTGTAAAGCAGCGGTCTGTAAAAAGCAGCAATATCACTAATGTTGCTCCCTCGGCGTGCCCACACGCAGTTATTCTTCCTAAAAAGGACAAGACATTAAGTCGCTGGACAGATCGGCGCATAATTATTAAAAGCGTAACGTACATACCTCTAGTTTGCAAGCCACTTAGCAACCCGCACTCACGGACGCAGTTGTAGATTAAAACACAGCCCAGGAATTAAAAAAGCGATCCAGCTGGGGTGACAGCAACACAGGCTACAGCCAATCTTATCCGCAGATGCTAAGAAATTAAATACAGCCAGTTAAAAACCACTACGCAACCCGACGCTAAAGGGAAAGCAAAACAATGTCTACCTGCAGGAACGGAAGGGGCAGAGGCGGGACCAGCGGGACTCCGGTAGTGACGCACAAGCGGTGCTTCAGTACACAACACACACCCAAATCCTCCCTTATATACACACCCAAGAGTTATACGACTGGCTAATAGAAAAATCACTTGTGATAACACCAGGTGATCCCACTACACCTATAATGTCAAATAACGAAATCTGTAACAGACAAGTCTTGCAGAAAGTCCCTGTCTGGGTTGCAGCTGTGATGTGTGACTATTCTACATAGAAAAGAGAACTGGAGCAGATGAGGAAAATATTGCTTTATTGTCTTACTAATCACTCTTTTCTTTTGATATATTTTCGCTATTGGAGGAATATACTCCCATTTGCCTCACTATTCATTATTTACAATATGTGTTTTTGTCAGATATGACGATGTCTCCTGATATAGCGTACTTCTACTTAACCCCTGTTATAATGCGTTTCTAACTAACTGCTAAAACCACAAGAGCTGTGTGTGGGTGCTGGCTGGAGACAGATCTGCAGAGGGGCTTCCCCTAGATGGGTGCATACACAGGTCAAGAGTTCATAGACAGGACTAGGAGGAAAAGCAGATTTGGTAGATGCAGCATTTTTATACTGCTCTCTGTGTATGCGTGATGTATGAGGCGTTAATAAAATTAATATTATCCTGATATCTCTATAAGGAAGTTATGATGCTCAGCTGTGCTTTGATGATTTTTTGCTACAGTTGCTTGCTGCACCCCAGATGTCAGTAGTGTCAAGTATGTCAAGGAGGAGTGATACTTTCACTTGCCCTTTTGTTTCTGTGTGCAGAGGTATCTCTGTGTGCAGACCACAGACTTTTGAGAGATGATTCTGCCTGAAAACATCTGATGGCAACAATAGAGATTGGGGGTAACTGATCAGAGGAGTGGCCAAAAAGATTGAACGCTGCTGATGGATAAAAGGAGGGAGGCGAAAGAGTTCGAGAGCTTTTGGACATCCAGAATGCTTGGCTGACGGTTCTTCAAAAGCCCAGGATCCTGATCTTCGCTTTATTCACTTATGCTCGATAAATAAATTCATTGATTTTGATTAATTGACTCCTGACCGATTATTGAATTGGGGTGGACTAAGGCAAGTGAGAAATAGTCCAACATAACAAAAGATATACGACGTGTTTTTAGTTGTGTGACATAGTTTGGACGAAGTTGTCGGCGATTCTTCCTATAGTAAAGTCATGCAATGTGAATGTCCCTGTCACCGATCCATCTTGCAGTAAACAAAGCAGCGACGAAACGCAAGCCCAGATAGTCATGCAGTGTGAAAACATCTGTGACACGACTACTTTGAAAATCATGCAGTCTGAACTCTGCATTAGAAAGGTTGCTCAACCCTGTTCCTGTAGATCTGCCTTCCAACAGACTTAATCTCCAACCCTGATCAAACACACCTGAACCAATTAATTATGACCGAAACAGCACTTGATTATTACAGGCAGGTGTGTTTGATAGGGGTTGCAACTGAAATCTGCAGGAAGGTTGAACTTCAGGAACAGGGTTAAGCAGCCCTGGTCTATGACAAAAAACACATTACAATCTCCAATAGTGTTGTGACGTTGTGCCTCGAGACTTCGAAGCATGTATCAAAAAAGATACATCTTGCAGAGAAGCTGTGTACCGAAGCTTGATTCGTTTTGCCATCTTCACGTGATCAGTGACGTCTGAAGCTTTATCTTCACATATACCCACGTGACTTCATCAAATATTGATTTAAAAGTTTAAACACTCTCATGGGTTAGTACAGTGTATAGCGAGAGATTAGGCGTCGATTACATACATTTCTACTGTTTCAAAGCACTGCACCGGTCCCACACACCAGTAATAAAACTAAAATACAATAGTAGTTTATAGTAAAAAGGTTTTAAACCATCCTAACGTTTATTAGCATATTTTTTACAACTATCTTTAAAGAAAACCACTTCATATCATAGTATAGTGTTTAACGGAGACCAGTAGGGGTGTCAAAATTAATCGTTTCTTCGGTGCACTGCGATGCAGACGCGGACAATTCGGTATCGGTTCAGTAATAATCATAACCGGTTATTACTGTTGTCATTTACCTCATATGCGCTCTGTCGCAAGGGAGGCGATCGTGAGTATTTACAGCGCTTTAACTACTTAACATTCATAAACTGTGCACAATTTCACTGTGTGTGTTTGCTGGATCAGTCTTTCACTGATATATACAACAAAAGCCCCTATTTCACTGAGATCGAGAGAATGAAAGTAGCCTACTCCATTTCTCTCTCTCGCTCTCTCTCTCTTTCTCACACACACACAGTGGCCCATTTGACCTGCTAGCGTGGCTTTTCTTCTCTTGGCTGTTTTACAGCGTTACTTTTGCATACAGAAACGAGCGCGTGTCTGCAGAGTTTTCTCCACCATGTCTATCATACATCAACTGTGAGATCGCCACTGACGCTTATCAGTATCACTCATCTGTGAAGAACGCAGCGCGCAAGAGCCAATAGCAACTGTTTTTTTTTTTTTGAGGGTGTGACCAATCAAAGAGGTGCAAGAGAGCTAGACAAGGATCAGAAAGTGAGCTGGATATTTATATTTGTTTATATTATTTGCTAAATGCTTGTTTTGTTTAAAGGTACAGTTTATATCTCTGACTGTTTGTATTAAATGACAAAATTGTATTACAAATATAAATATAAATATATTCATACATTTTAATACAAGAAATGCTGCTGTGAAGAAAATATAAAACTGTGTATGGAAAGCACCGTCAATGCACCGTGATGCACCGAAATATCGAATTGAACCGAATCGATGGCATGATAATCGTAACCGAACCGAACCGTGAGACTAGTGTAAGTTCACAGCTTTAGAGACCAGCTGGTGAGAGCAGCCTGAACTCTCATCGCTTCCTCCTTAGAGCATTCGCCTCCCATGAAGGAATCGCCGGTTTGATCCCCGCTTGTAACTGGACAAGTTGGAATATGATAAATGTAAAATATTTTGAATATCTTGGATTTTACTACAGTCTTTGGTGGTGTAATGTAATATATCTTATGTGTAAAAACTACAGTAATTGAGTAATTTGTTTATATTACTGTTGTTGTATTACTACATGATTGAGTTGGTCAGCTGTGAACATTTAACATTACTGTAATGCAACACAGTGCTTTCCCACACTTTAACCAGCAGAGGTCCTCATCGAGCTCTGATTTAGAAAGCTTCGAGTAACGAACCTTTTCCCAATACAATTGAGTCGAGCGCTTCACTGGTTCAGAAAGCTTCATTTCACCATCACTAATCTCCAACAATGAAGGTTTTCTTTTTCGTTTATTGGCCGTTCACTCCTTCGGAGTATTACCACCACCTACTGTACTTCTCGTGCACTTGGGTGATGGATCTGTATGTCTATTTATTATTGGGGACTCTGGAAGTGACCCATCCACCTCAGAGCTTCAGTTCTCCGAGCAAAGCTGGCGATGAGTGTTCAGCTCCTCCACATTTTGCCCTGAGCTAACAATGAAGGTGTGTAAGTGTGGTGCTTAAATAGAGTGTGTATGTCCTGCAGCTGTGTAATCAGTGTCCAGATTTATAACAGCTGTAGATGGTTGATTGGCACAATGCATGATGGGATGTGTAGTTTGAGTGATTGGTGGAGTGTACATATAACTGGAGTGCCCTCTAGTGAGTCAGGTGAAATAGTCATCTCTCAGCTAATATTCATGACAGCATGACAGCACGGGAGAACATGCAAACTCCTCCTGGCCCAGTCAGCAATTGAAATACCGACCAAAGTTATTAGTATATAAGAAATTTTTTTATCTGTTATGGGTCTGGAGCACTTGTGTTGTCTGTCAGAAACGGCCTCTGATCCACATAAACACCCACATTAAGGTCCACTGATGGATATGAATGTGGTTAAGTGTGTCGTATGTCATGTTAACACTTCATGAGTGAAAAGAGTTTGTGCAAACAAGAGGAAGTGACACTAAGAGCTGCAAAGCTTCATCAGGTGATGCTCAGACACTCATTTAAAGTGTTTTACTCAGTTCTGTCTCCAAACTAATTGTGTTTTCACATTTTCTCTCTCAAACACTGAACAATAGTGAATTCTGCTGTTTAACATCTGTAGATGAGAGCGACTGCAGGAGATGTTCTGGTGTTTTTAAGATGATCTTATACAGACCCAGGAAGAGAAAGACAAATATTTAACAGCCCATTTGTAAAGTGTGAAAACTGCTTGACCGCTTGAGCTGCTGAGGATCTCATTTGAGCGTCGACACTGAGACACTGCAGCACGGTAAGAGCATTTATACATTAAAATAATTCTGTTCATCCGCGACTGATATCTGTATGAAAGCATCTGCTGAATGTTGATTTGAGGAGTTACAGAAGATCAATAACTGTTATAAATACAGATGTTGTGGTCAGGGCCGCTCAGGCTCCAGGTGAGATTCTAGATGATTTAGTTCCTCCTCAAAACAACAAGAGTTTCTGCAAATGCTGATCTGTTCTGAAGCTCAGCTGACACGTTCAGTACAGAGAGACAAGATTGGTCCTGAAGAGTCTCAGTCCTGCAGAGTTTCTCTCAAACCCCAATCAAACACATCTGAACAAACCAGTCCAGCTTTAAGAGTTTCTCCAAAACTACAGGAAGACCAGCTTTATCAAAACTCTGCAGTACTGGAGACTAATGAGACGTGAATCAAACTGAAGAATCAAACAACACTTCAAATACTTTATTTCCCCACAGATTATTAGATTATTATTAGTGTGTGTGGGTTTATTTAGTTGTGTGCTGCGGTGAAAACAGGGTGTTTAGTGGTGATTGTGTGTGTTTGGTTTGGTCAGGATGTTGATTCTGTGTCTCTCGCTCTTGATCACTAAAGCAGAGTCGGAATCCAAATATAAAATCAAAAACAAAGAACAAAGTCAGATCATGTCAGAGATGATCATGTTCTCCATCTACAGTCTGTTCACACAATAGAGTTTGTGCTGTTGTGTAGAGATGATGCTCATACTGTCATATTTGTCATTTGTAGGATTGCAGAAGTCACTATGTTGAGGTCTTTCAGAGCATCTCTTCCTCTGATCTTAGTGATCATGACTGCGGGTGAGTTTCCACTACAGTCACTATAGACAAACTTGAACACTCTTGAGAAGCTGACTGAGCTCTTCACACTTTGTGTGTCAGAAACCCACAGCAGTGTCTTACTGACAGAGACAATGAAAAAGGTCAAAAGTGATTAAATTTTAAAACAATTTAAAAACTGACACAAAAAAAAAAATTCAAATCAATTGTAAAAGTTTGTTTGTTTAACGCTTTTCACAATAATGATCATTCTAAAGCAGCTTCACAAACGTGCACACTATTACTTCACAATCAAAATCAGCAAGAGTTAGTGTGCTGTGTATAGGGTGGACAGTATATAGAGTCAACCTGCAGTTATACAATAATGTGTACTTTTCAAAGAGGTGACGTATATGCGGTTTATTTATGAAGGTAAATCAGTTGCGTAACTCGAGAGCTTGCAAATGTAAATGTGAGCACTTGTAATAATAATATTTGTATGTGTAGGTTGAAATGTACACTTACAGCTCTGATGTGAACAGCTGAATCCCTCGATTTGCACACACACACACAACAATCCACACACTTGTGTTTTAAATTGGAAGTTGCAGATTAATAGTTGTGTATTTGTAAAATGTCATTTACAAATACAAAATGACAGACACACGTGTGCACGGCAAATTTGATTGCATCTTATCTCTACAACCACAGGTCGGCACTCACAACCTCTCAGTTTCGTCAGTACAACTACAAATCTCCCGCGCTCTGACTTTTGCTACACATCTCCCGCGATCTCTGTAGCAGAACCCATCTGTGCACTTGCAAATGCAGAGGCGTGAGCAGCGCGGGGCGGGGGAGGGGCGGGGCAGGTGTAAAGCTGTTTGATTGGCTGATGCCTGACCAATGAACAATGCCAGCAGCCAACAGCACTGAGGTGCAAAAGAATCATTTCCCACGATTATTTTATTATTTAGGGTTTATTTCAACTCTTTTCTGAAGAGATTCTTGTTAAAAATCATTAATTTTGCGGAAATGTACATACCAGTAAAAGAGCAGCAAAGCCAGTTTATTGGCTAGAGCCAGCCAATGAGATGGGGCGTTTCTGTTTGTCAGGACACAGGGCAGCTCACGTTGTTGGAGGCCTCGAGCAATCAGAGGGTAAGTTATGATTTTTAATAATTATCTATATGTTCAATACTGTTAGCTAAGCTAAGGACTGTGCTAGGTGCTTCTCTAGTTTGTTTTTTTTTTATATAAGAAACAGTTATGAGTTATGTAGGAGTTGCTTTCTATCATGTTATATCGTTCTAAAGATACAATTCAACCCACATGAAATAAGTTGTAATAGTATTTATAGTAAATAATATTACGTTTTTGAACCATACTAACTATAGTAAACTGTATTATACTGTATATACTGCAGTATCTACAACTTTGTTAATGAATGCAACAGCACACTGTAGTATTAACTAGCATAAACTTTAATAAATTAAAGTATATTTACACACACATTAATAGCAATTAAAAATAACACTAGGCGTTTCAGTTTCTCACTGATTATACCGGTTTTTGTTATAATAACCTGCATCATGGCTATCTATCCATCTATCTATTTACATGTTTGTGTACAGTGTGTTCTTTATATCACTTTTTTAATTATGAAAGTTACTAACAATAGGTTATTTCTCAGTTTCCTGTAAGGATGGAGTGACAGGAGAGATCAGCATGTTTCAAGTCGATGAGGAACTCAGAGAAGCTGCATAGCTTGAATAGGATGTTATTTATGCTAAAGATGACATGATGATCCAGCTCATCTACAAACACTTCATTGATTCAGATCATTCAAGAGGAAGCCGACCATTTGTTTTCTCTTTTTACCTGCCAAGATGACTACAGATTTGAACAAAACACACACTCACCAACACACAACTTTTATTTTGATAATTGTTTAATGTAGTATTTTTACACTTTACTGTAAAGTAGGGCTGTCAAACTTAGTTCCTGGAGGGCCGTAACCCTGCACATTTTTAGTTTCAACCCTGCTTCAACACACTTAAGTGAAAGTTTCAAACAAACCTGAAGTTTGATCAGGTGTGTTTAATTAGGGTTAGAACTAAACTTTGCAAAGCTGCAGCCCTCCAGGAACTGAGTTTGACACCTGTGCTGTAAGGGAAATGTTTAACATTAATTTGTCAAATAAAATTTACAGTGCAAATAAGTGCAGTGCAAATGTCTAGTTACTTGTATTGAAATATTTCAGGGTTTTTCCTTGTTCATAATGAGATGGAGGTGGTAAATCCAACTTCATCATTACCCATCAAATGTTATCTCCTCTTTAATCCTTTGCTCAAACCTTTAGTAATGGGCAAAAAGCAAGCCATTGTGTAAAGCTGGTTGATGCTCGCTGTAATAGAGAGAGATGATGACTGTTCAGCTTATGTTGCTTAACCCGGCAGATGAGATGCTCAAAGTGGACCCTCAGCCGAGCGATGGACACTGTCTCCCTCACCTAGTTGCTCTTCCTTTGAACACACATATCATGTTGAAGGATGCAAGTTGTGGACCTAAATCAGATGTAATGGATGTAGATGTATAAATCAGAAAGAAATGAAACTGCTTTAAAATGTATTAGGTTTTACATATAAATATGTGTTCTTAACAGATTTGTTTCAACTTGATATTTGCATAATAAATGACATTAGAATGTTTAGTTTTAAACAGATAGCTATATTTCAATCTTATCAAATTTAAGCTATATATATATATATATATATATATATATATATATATATATATATATATATATATATATACACTTCAATTTATTAAAGTTCATGCTAGTTAATATTACAGTGTGCTGTTGCATTCATTAACAAAGTTGTAGATACTGCAGTATATACAGTATAATACAGTTTACTATAGTTAGTATGGTTCAAAAACGTAATATTATTTACTATAAATACTATTACAACTTATTTCATGTGGGTTGAATTGTATCTTTAGAACGATATAACATGATAGAAAGCAACTCCTACATAACTCATAACTGTTTCTTATATATAAAAAAAAAACTAGAGAAGCACCTAGCACAGTTCTTAGCTTAGCTAACAGTATTGAACATATAGATAATTATTAAAAATCATAACTTACCCTCTGATTGCTCGAGGCCTCCAACAACGTGAGCTGCCCTGTGTCCTGACAAACAGAAACGCCCCATCTCATTGGCTGGCTCTAGCCAATAAACTGGCTTTGCTGCTCTTTTACTGGTATGTACATTTCCGCAAAATTAATGATTTTTAACAAGAATCTCTTCAGAAAAGAGTTGAAATAAACCCTAAATAATAAAATAATCGTGGGAAATGATTCTTTTGCACCTCAGTCCTGTTGGCTGCTGGCATTGTTCATTGGTCAGGCATCAGCCAATCAAACAGCTTTACACCTGCCCCGCCCCTCCCCCGCCCCGCGCTGCTCACGCCTCTGCATTTGCAAGTGCACAGATGGGTTCTGCTACAGAGATCGCGGGAGATGTGTAGCAAAAGTCAGAGCGCGGGAGATTTGTAGTTGTACTGACGAAACTGAGAGGTTGTGAGTGCCGACCTGTGGTTGTAGAGATAAGATGCAATCAAATTTGCCGTGCACACGTGTGTCTGTCATTTTGTATTTTTAAATGACATTTTACAAATACACAACTATTAATCTGCAACTTCCAATTTAAAACACAAGTGTGTGGATTGTTGTGTGTGTGTGCAAATCGAGGGATTCAGCTGTTCACATCAGAGCTGTAAGTGTACATTTCAACCTACACATACAAATATTATTATTACAAGTGCTCACATTTACATTTGCAAGCTCTCGAGTTATGCAACTGAATTACCTTCATATTTATTTATATTATACATCTTAATGTATTATTATTGGCATTTGTAAAAGAAATTTGAGATCTGAAAAAGCACACACATACGGCCTCTGGCGGATTTGCAAAAACAAAAACTGCAAAAAAAAGTCCTCCTATGGACGTACTTTGCAATCTACAGAAATGCATACCGTGGTACGTATCCATGATGAGTCTGGGTTGAAAAAGAGAATTGGTGTAGCTGCTGTTAATATTTTAAGTGAGATATTAATGTGAATATGAAAGGATGCATTTGATGAGATGCATTTCACTGGACAAAAACGTATGGGATGGATTGTGTATATGCTTTACTCAAAGAGAAGCCTTTAATCTACTTTTAAACTAGTTTATAAATGTTTGTTTTGTGCATGTCTGTGTTTCAGGGTGTGATGGTCAGCAGGATTGGGGAGTGAATTACAGCTCTTCATCTGTTTGTGCATTAAAGGGATCAACAGTGAAAATATCCTGTACTGTAAAATATCCTCATGATCATCAGCTCAGATCAGTCTACTGGACCAAACCTGCTGTAACTGATGGAGAAGCACCAGACCTGTGTTCAGACCCTGATAAAACAGGAAGAGTTCAGTGTGTCAGAGCAGATAAAGACACTTCCAGCATCACTTTGACTGCAGTAACAGAAGCTGATAAACACATCTACTACTGCAGATTCACTACTGATGTTGAGGCTGGAAAATGGACGGGGATTCCTGGAGTTCAGCTGGACGTCACAGGTAGAAGCAGAACTATCAGAAACACACACAGCCAACACTTTATAATCTTTCTGTATTTGCTGTGGATCTTCATGTTTCTTAACAAAAACCTGAATAAATTAAGTCCAGATTCCAGATTCAGAGTCCAGATCCAGTCCAGAAGAATAGTGAACTTTGCTTAATAAAACATTGCAAAAGAGACTAAAAATGATGAATTTTAATGAAATATGCCAAGTGTTCAGGAGGGTTTGTTTATGATCATAAAAAATACAAGTGCACCATTTAGAAAAGCCAAAAACCAGTCAGGAAATGTGAAATATGAATTAAAAATAAACATTCTTGATTGTTCTCAGGCTGCTGTTCAGATTCAGATTCACTCATATAAACATAAGAACAAAAGCAAAGCTGATTTAAAGGTGCCCTTTACAGAAAATCTGGAAATACCTAGGTATAGTCAAATAATAAGAGTTCAGTACATGGAAATGACCATACTGTGAGCCTCAAACTCCAATGTGTTCTAGCTGTCATGTAAATTCCATGAGTGTATTTCCCTCTCTAGTTTTTATGTTCATCAAAGTTTATATTAAACTTACTATGTACTGTATGTGGAACTCTTATTTTGACAGCGTAAAATGAAGCAAAGTCAAAGCCACCACCAGTTGGATTTTATGTTACTAAGCTTCTATGAATTTTTTTTTGCATTTGTACCTAATAAAAAACTATACTCTCCATTTCACTAAACCTTGTTAAATATGTGATTGGTTTTATGTTTGTTTATATATTCATTTTTATGACATTATATTATGACAGCTCTCTACAAAACAAGAAATGTTCATAAATGAAAAGTATTCTGGAGAAGAAAGAAGGTTCAGAACATAAACAGAATGATAAACCAATGAACTGCTGTCATTTCTCTGTCAGACCTGCAGGTGGAGACACAGCAGACTGTTGCAAAGGGAGATTCAGTGACTCTGAGCTGTAAAAGCAGCTGCTCTCTGCCTGAAGAAACTACATTCATCTGGTACAGAAACACAGAGACAATAAATAAAGGAATCAGAACAGAGAATCAGCTTCAGCTGCAGTCAGTCAGCTATTATGATGCTGGAGATTATCAGTGTGCTGTAGAAGGAAATGAACATCTGAAATCTCCTGCTGTTTATGTCAAAGTACAATGTGAGTATAAACAAGAAGATGAGTGAAATATCTCACATGTGGAGTTTCTTAAATTAATTTGAGTGAACATGTAAAGCTTTCCTCAAACTGATATCTTTTGTGTGTTTTCAATATTTGAGAGAAAAACAAAAGATTTCTGTGATTTTGTTTTTGCTGAAAGCCTGATCAGTTTTCCTCATGTCTGTGTTTCAGGGGTTTATGGTCTGCTGGATTCAGGAGTGAATTACAGCCCTTCATATGTTTGTGCATTAAAGGGATCAACAGTGAAAATATCCTGTACTTTAACATATTCTGACTATGGTTATCAGCTTATGCAATCTGTCTCAACCAAACCAGTAACTGCTGAAGAACCTCCAGACCTGTGTACAGATCCAGACAAAAGAGGAGGAATTCAGTGTGTCAGAGAAGATAAAGACACTTTCAGCATCACTTTGACTGCAGTAACAGAAGCTGATAAACACATCTACTACTGCAGAATCACAGATACACAGTTTAGATGGACTGTGATTCCTGGAGCTCGTCTTGATGTCACAGGTAAATAAACTGAGATCAGGACTTTATTCAGGTCTCCATGAACACAGCAGCTCTTTATGTTACAGGAGTGTATCAGCCGTCTGAACAACAGCAACATCATGTGTTTATGGCATTACATGCTATCTGAACTACTTCAATTTGATGTTCAATTTAGTAAAAATACTATTTGCATGGACATTTACTGTTTACATTTACAAGTTGTAATTTCTCTGTCAGACCTGCAGGTGGAGACAAAACAATGTGTAAAAGAGGGAGATTCAGTCACTCTGAGCTGTAAAAGCAGCTGCTCTCTGCCTGAAGAAACTACATTCATCTGGTACAGAAACACAGAGAGATTAACTGGAGAAACACTGAATAATCAGCTTCAGCTGCAGTCAGTCAGTCGCTCTGATGCTGGAGAATATAGATGTGCTGCAAGAGGAAATGAACATCTGAAATCTCCACCTGTTTATCTTAATGTAGAATGTGAGTATAAACTGACTGACTAATAATAGTAAAATATAATTGTATGACATGTATGTTTGTAAGTGTTAGGGACTTGATTTATTCATTATAATGCAATATTAAATAAAATGTATTATTGAATCTTATGTTGCTTCAGTAAGTCTGTAAATGTGCTGCTGTTTAATTTACTGTTCACTGGATTAACAAATTTAAATCTTTCTAATTTAGAAAAAAAGTATTTAGTTTCTGTTCTTAATCATTTAATTTTTACTTTTGATGTTGAAATGGATTTTGTCAGTACATCATTTGTTTCAGATCCTCCCAGGAATGTCTCAGTATTTATAAATGGATCTGCTGTAATAGTGTCTGGAGATTCAGTGACTCTGAGCTGCAGCAGCGACTCAAACCCTCCTGCTGTGAACTTCACCTGGTTTAAGGAGAGTCAAAGCTCACCTGTTGGATCTGGACAGAGTTTCAGCATCTCCAGCTTTAACTCCAGTCACAGTGGCCGATACTACTGTGAGGCTGAAAATAAATATGGCTCTCAGAGATCAGAGTCTGTTTCAGTCACTGAAGGTATTCTCTAGAAACAGACACTCTTTCAGTTTCTTCTGTCTCTGCTGTCAAAGGATCTTCATCAGCGTCTTGTTTCAGGGGTTCAGAGATCTGCTCTGCTCACACTTACTGGGGTTGTGGCGGGATGTGGAGGATTGATCATCATCATCATCTTCATTATTGTGTTCATATGGTGAGTAGAGTTTGTCTGCACACAATCTTAGTCAATTTACTAGTAGAAACGTCTTAAATGTAACACAAATGGACTCTGTTTCAAACATGTAATTAGTTTCCTCTGTGATTTCAGTGTGAAGAGGAGGAGAGCAGCTGGAAGTGAAGCTGTGGAGCAAAAGCAGGTGAGAAACACACTCCTCCATCTACAGCTGCAGTTCAATATGCTTGTGTGTTTACACTGAATTATAAACACAGATGTGTGTGTGTGTGTGTGTGATGCAGTATAAGTGTAGAAATGTTTCTCTATAGAGCGCTGACTCCACTGATGATACGTACACAGCTCTGGATCCAGCGTCCAGAAGATCTGCTAACGTTTACAGCACAATCCCAGTCAGTAAATGTCTGCAACACTTTTCCAGTCAGATTGATCAGATCCAGATAAACACAGGCTGATGTGTTCATGTGTTTCTCTCACAGTCTGTCGGCTCCAGAGCTCCTGATGATGAGACCTACACGGCTCTTGAGCTTCAGTCCAGATCTTCTGAATATGAGACTCTACATGTAGCAGGAGCTTCAGCAGATCCACATTAAACTCTCCTCACTGTATTACTGCTCATATACAGGCAAATACTGAAGCTCCTCAGAAACTGATCATCATTAGAGCTCATCAACATCTGACTGCTCATAAACACATATTAGACTTTATTCACACAGTAGGATTCTTCTGCTTATGCAAACACAGTTTAGGATAAAAACAGCATTTCAGATATTCAGGCTAGCAACTGCAGTATTGTTCTCATTTTTCTTAATTATTGTCTGCTTCACTTGTGAATTCAAAGATTTAATTTAAGCTTTCTAAGAATTTTAACCACTGAGCATTGTTTTCATCTTAATGCAATCTGTAACTGTTACTATTAAAGTGCTGTTGACATATTTATACTGTATTTTTTATATTGTATAGTGTCTGATTTCATTATAAACATTTCTTTGTGTGTATTTAATGACACAGTAACTGTATTTTATGTGTGTTTTCAGATTGCCCTCTAGTGCCCAAACAGTTATCGGTTTAATAAAATGTGATAAAAGGCCAGAAGTGAACATTTAATAAATTAAAAAGGCTGACACAAAGCGTGTAACGTTTCAAGCCACCCGACTCTTCATTAGACAATGTTCATCACAATCAGGTGCTCCTTTTTGTACACTTCCGAGTCACATGATATCCTCTCGCATATATGTCCACATATACATACATGCATATGCATACACACACAATCATTCAAATACACATATACATATATACATATAATTACATGCATATACATTCATATATAGCCTAAGGCTTAGATATTTCAAGTCAAATTCCAAAAGAATATAAATAAATAAATAAACCATAATATTACATCACAAATTATAATAAAGAAAAAAAATATATATATATACCAGGAGACACCAGACTATACAACAAAATATAGCCAAAAAACCTTTAAACCAAACCCCTAATTAAACCTTCATTCATTCATTTTCTTTTCGGCTTAGTCTCTTTATTAATCTGGGGCCACCCCAGCGGAATGAACCGCCAACTCATCCCGCACACTTCCACGCAGCGGATGCCCCTCCAGCCGCAACTCATCTCTGGGAAACTAATTAAATATTATAGACTTATTCAAAGATTATTAAAGAAAAGGACGAATGTCAAACTCCTCTTTTAAACCTTTTAGAGACAATGTGTCAAAAGTGAAAATCCAGAAAGCTTCGCGTTGCAACAGCAATTTATTAAGATCATATTTTTGGAGCCTTGGTGTTGCCGCCTTTGATTAACATTTAATTTGCACTTTTCGCATTTTTTTTTTTTTTGGCTGAGCACCCAGTTAAGAGGGATGTGCATGCTTTAGAGTTTTTTCAGAAGTGAACATTTACAATAATGAAATTGATTTTTACTCTAATAACTATAATAAATATTGATTAACAGTTAACAGATAATAAATTGATTCAAATTCCCAATTTTCCTTACGCAATATGATAAAATATGGCCAATCAAACGAGTTTTAACGACTTTAGATGTTTAAACACCAATAAGATTACCATCTGTGACTCGTAGCTCCGCCCACCACAACAGAAAATTTGACTTCTCTCCAAAATAATCTCCATTAAAACGAGCAACGGCGAGAACAGAGAAGCTGCAGCTGTTTAAAGTGAGATAAGTGACTAAAATGTGTTTATTAATGTAAAATATACTAATATCATATTCAGAGAAGTGGACAAGTAGAGTTGACCATTTAAATCCAAAGTTTAAATCCCAAAGGGTCCCAGAATTCTTTGTGACGCCTCTGACTGTCCTAATTTCATTCATTTACTTATAAATTTTCCTTAGTCCCTTATTTTATCACACACACACACACACACACACACTTCAGCCAATTTATGTCACCCAGTCCCCCTATAAAGCGTGTTGACTGGAGCACCCGAAAACCCACAAGAACATGCAAACTCCACACAGAAACTGACACTCAACAAAAAACACACTTGATCTTTTTGTCCACAAGATGATTAAAGTTTAACTAAAGTTTAAGGTAAAAATAAAATTAATCATAATTTCACAATTTCTGAGATATTCAAACATTTAGTTATTAGTGTTAAGGAAGTATTTTAATCTTTCAGCAGAGCTCTTGTGTTGTCTGTCTGAAACGGCCTCTGACACACTTAAACGCCCACTTTAATGTCCACTGATGGATATGAATGTGGTTAAGTGTGTCGTATGTCATGTCAACACTTCATGAGTGAATAGAGTTTGTGCAAACAAGAGGAAGTGACACTAGGAGCTGCAAAGCTTCATCAGGTGATGCTCAGACACTCATTTAAAGTGTTTTACTCAGTTCTGTCTCCAAACTAATTGTGTTTTCACATTTTCCCTCTCAAACACTGAACAATAGTGAATTCTGCTGTTTGACATCTGTAGATGAGAGCGACTGCAGGAGATGTTCTGGTGTTTTTAAGAAGATCTCATACAGACACAGGAAGAGAAAGACAAATATTCAACAGCCCATTTGTAAAGTGTGAAAACATGTGCTCGTGTGACCGCTTGACCTGCTGAGGATCTTATTTAAGCGTCGACACTGAGACACTGCAGCACGGTAAGAGCATTTCAGCATTAAAATAATTCTGTTGATCCACGACTGATATCTGTATGAAGGCATCTGCTGAATGTTGATTTGAGGAGTTACAGAAGCTCAATAACTGTTATAAATACAGATGTTGTGGTCAGGGCCGCTCAGCCTCCAGGTGAGATTCTAGATGACGTAGTTTCTCCTCACTCAAACTGAAGAATCAAAGGACACTTACAATACTTTATTTCCCCACAGATTATTAGAAAGTTCTGTTCATGCTGGATTATGATCATGTGTTTGCTTTACTAGTGTGTTTAGTAAAGTCAGATCATGTCAGAGATGATCCTGTTCTCCATCTACAGTCTGTTCACACAATAGAGTTTGTGCTGTTGTGTAGAGATGATGCTCATACTGTCATATTTGTCATTTGTAGGATTGCAGAAGTCACTATGTTGAGGTCTTTCAGAGCATCTCTTCCTCTGATCTTAGTGATCATGACTGCGGGTGAGTTTTCACTACAGTCACTACAGACAAACTTTAACACTCTTGAGAAGCTGACTGAGCTCTTCACACTTTGTGTCTCAGAAACCGACAGCAGTGTTTTACTGACAGAGACAATAAAAAAGGTCAAAAGTGATTAAATTTTAAAACAATTTAAAAACAAATTTCAAATCAATTTTAAAAGTTTGTTTGTTTAACGCTTTTCACAATAATGATCATTCTAAAGCAGCTTCACAAACGTGCACACTATTACTGCACAATCAAAATCAGCAAGAGTTAGTGTGCTGTGTATAGGGTGGACAGTATATAGATAGTCAACCTGCAGTTATACAATAATGTGTACTTTTCAAAGAGGTGACGTATATGCGGTTTATTTATATTATACATCTTAATGTATTATTATTGGCATTTGTAAGAGAAATTTGAGATCTGAAAAAGCGCACACATATGGCCTCTGGCGGATTTGCAAATATAATCTACAGAAATGCATACTGTGGTACGTATCCATGATGAGTCTAGGTTGAAAAAGAGAATTAGAGTAGCTGCTGTTAATATTTTAAGTGAGATATTAATGTGAATATGAAAGGATGCATTTGATGAGATGCATTTCACTGGACATAAACGTATGGGATGGATTGTGTATATGCTTTACTCAAAGAGAAGCCTGTAATCTACTTTTAAACTAGTTTATAAATGTTTGTTTTGTGCATGTCTGTGTTTCAGGGTCTGATGGTCAGCAGGATTGGGGAGTGAGTTACAGCTCTTCATCTGTTTGTGCATTAAAGGGATCAACAGTGAAAATATCCTGTACTGTAAAATATCCTCATGATCATCAGCTCAGATCAGTCTACTGGACCAAAACTGCTGTAACTAATGGAGAAACACCAAACCTGTGTTCAGACCCTGATAAAACAGGAAGAGTTCAGTGTGTCAGAGCAGATAAAGACACTTCCAGCATCACTTTGACTGCAGTAACAGAAGCTGATAAACACATCTACTACTGCAGATTCACTACTGATGCTGAGGGTGGAAAATGGACGGGGATTCCTGGAGTTCAGCTGGACGTCACAGGTAGGAGCAGAACTATCAGAAACACACACAGCCAACACTTTATAATCTTTCTGTATTTGCTGTGGATCTTCATGTTTCTTAACAAAAACATGAATAAATTAAGTCCAGATTCAGAGTCCAGATCCAGTCCAGAAGAATAGTGAACTTTGCTTTATAAAACATTGCAAAAGAGACTAAAAATGATGAATTTTAATGAAATATGCCAAGTGTTCAGGAGGGTTTGTTTATGATCATAAAAAATACAAGTGCACCATTTAGGAAAGCCAAAAACCAATCAGGAAATGTGAAATATGAATTAAAAATGAACATTCTTGATTGTTCTCAGGCTGCTGTTCAGATTCAGATTCACTCATATAAACATAAGAACAAAAGCAAAGCTGATTTAAAGGTGCCCTTTAAAGAAAATCTGGAAATACCTAGTCAAATAATAAGAGTTCAGTACATGGAAATGACCATACTGTGAGCCTCAAACTCCAATGTGTTCTAGCTGTCATGTAAATTCCATGAGTGTATTTCCCTCCCTTGTTTTTTTAGTTCATCAAAGTTTATATTAAACTTAATATGTACTGTATATGGAACTCTTATTTTGACAGCGTAAAATGAAGCAAAGTCAAAGCCAGCCACCAGTTGGATTTTATGTTACTAAGCTTCTATAAATTTTTACCTAATAAAAAACTATACTCTCCATTTCACTAAACCTTGTTAAATATGTGATTGCTTTTATGTTTGTTTATATATTCATTTTTATGACATTATATTATGACAGCTCTCTACAAAACAAGAAATGTTCATAAATGAAAAGTATTCTGGAGAAGAAAGAAGGTTCAGAACATAAACAGAATGATAAACCAATGAACTGCTGTCATTTCTCTGTCAGACCTGCAGGTGGAGACACAGCAGACTGTTGTAGTGGGAGATTCAGTGACTCTGAGCTGTAAAAGCAGCTGCTCTCTGCCTGAAGAAACTACATTCATCTGGTACAGAAACACAAAGACAATAAATAAAGGAATCAGAACAAAGAATCAGCTTCATCTGTGGTCAGTCAGAGGCTCTGATGCTGGAGATTATCAGTGTGCTGTAGGAGGAAATGAACATCTGAAATCTCCTGCTGTTTATGTCAAAGTAGGACGTGAGTATAAACAAGAACATCAGTGAAATATCTCACATGTGGAGTTTCTTAAATTGCATTTGAGTGAACATGTAAAGCTTTCCTCAAACTGATATCTTGTGTGTTTTAAATATTTGAGAGAAAAACAAAAGATTTCTGTGATTTTGTTTTTGCTGATAGCCTGATCAGTTTTCCTCATGTCTGTGTTTCAGGGGTTGATGGTCTGTGGGATTCAGGAGTGAATTACAGCCCTTCATATGTTTGTGCATTAAAGGGGTCAACAGTGAAAATATCCTGTACTTCAATATATTCTGTTTATGGTTATCAGCTCATGCAATCTGTCTCAACCAAACCTGCTGTAACTGCTGAAGAACCTCCAGACCTGTGTACAGATCCAGACAAAAGAGGAGGAATTCAGTGTGTCAGTGAAGATAAAGACACTTTCAGCATCAATTTGACTGCAGTAACAGAAGCTGATAAACACATCTACTACTGCAGAATCACAAATACACAGAATAATAGATGGACTGTGATTCCTGGAGCTCGTCTTGATGTCACAGGTAAATAAACTGAGATCAGGACTTTATTCAGGTCTCCATGAACACAACAGCTCTTTATGTTACAGGAGTGTATCAGCCGTCTGAACAACAGCAACATCATGTGTTTATGGCATTACATGCTATCTGAACTACTTCAATTTGATGTTCAATTTAGTAAAAATACTATTTGCATGGACATTTACTGTTTACATTTACAAGTTGTAATTTCTCTGTCAGGCCTGCAGGTGGAGACAAAACAATGTGTAAAAGAGGGAGATTCAGTCACTCTGAGCTGTAAAAGCAGCTGCTCTCTGCCTGAAGACACTACATTCATCTGGTACAGAAACACAGAGAGATTAACTGGAGAAACACTGAATAATCAGCTTCACCTGCAGTCAGTCAGTCGCTCTGATGCTGGAGAATATAGATGTGCTGCAAGAGGAAATGAACATCTGAACTCTCCACCTGTTTATCTCAGTGTTGAATGTGAGTATAAATAGACTGATTAATAGTAGAAATGTATCACATAAGCATAATTATGATTATATATTAAATACCTCTTTGATTTGTTATACAGACCACATGACATTTGTTTGTTATTATTAGAGACTTGATTTATTCAAGATAATCCAATATTAAGTCAGTTTTATCATCATTCGTTGTATTTGTGCTTTGACACCCTTGTTGCGGTGATGCTGGTTTATTTACTGTTCACTGGTTTAGATTTTCATCTTTTATTTAATTTCTTGAATTGATGTAGTATCAAATATCCAGTATAGATAGTTTTTATATTATATATTCTCTGTTTTTATTAATTGACTTTTACTTGCATTACATTTTTATTGTCAATACATGGTTATTATTTTTCAGATCCTCCAAAGAGCGTCTCAGTGTCCGTCAGTGGATCTGCTGTAATAGTGTCTGGAGATTCAGTGACTCTGAGCTGCAGCAGCGACTCAAACCCTCCTGCTGTGAACTTCACCTGGTTTAAGGAGAATCAAAGCTCAGCTGTTGGATCTGGACAGAGTTTTAGTGCACTAGATAGTGGCCGATACTACTGTGAGGCTGAGAATAAATATGGCTGTCAGAGATCAGAGTCTGTTTCAGTCACTGAAGGTATTTTCTAGAAACAGACACTCTTTCAGTTTCTTCTGTCTCTGCTGTCAAATGATCTTCATCAGCGTCTTGTTTCAGGGGTTCAGAGATCTGCTCTGCTCACACTTACTGGGGCTGTGGCGGGATGTGGAGGATTGATCTTCATCATCATCTTCATCATCATTATTGTGTTCATATGGTGAGTGAATCTTAAGCAGCTCTCCTGCATTGAAAGGCTGTTTCAAAAATGAACATGAATACAGAAATTACTGAAGCTGAGGCATTATTAAGAATTAAATGTTAATAAATTACTTTTCAATACTTAATAACAAAAATGTTTCTTCAGGAAGAAGAAGAGGAGAGACGGTGGAGCTGCAGATACCAGACAAAATCAGGTCAGGACAACTGCTCATGATATTAATATTATGACATTTAATAATACAAGAGTTATTAAATCTTGCTGATGATATTAAAAGCAGGACTGATTATATTTCTGTGATATTTGATTAAACCACAGCAGAATTCCATTGGCAGATCAGCAGAAACAGCTTCAGCCAATGACAGTGCAGTGTATTCACTAGTATCAGCCAATCAGAGCGAGGATCTTTATACCACAATTACTTCATTGGAACCCAAACACTCCAGCAGAGCACAAGCAGGAGATGTGGAGGATCTTCAATACGCCAGTGTTCATCACTTCAAGAACAAAGACATGAAGACTGAAGAACATCAGAAGATGGAGATGCAGCGTCCGTCTGATGCCAACAGGTGACAAAACATTCATCTCAACCCCAATTAAACACTGAGACCCTTATAAAACATGTTCAGTGCTTAAAGTTTCTCATTTGTCTGCAGATGTGAGGATGTGATTTACAGCTCAGTCAAATAAACAACATTGGCTCGATGCTGTTGATGATGATCAGAGACTGCTTGAGTTCTGCTGATTCACAGATTTTGCTCATCATTAGAGGACGTCAACATCTGATTTTCAGGCTTATTTGCTGATGTGTGTGTTTATTGTACAGAGTGTGTTTGTTCTGGAAATGCATTTCAGGAGAAAATCATCATTTCATATATAAAGAAATGCATTCATATATAATATTCATATAACCTTCATATTTCTCCCTCATTATTGTTAATTAGTGTCTTATTCACTGGAGGATGAACAGACTGAACTGATGATTTGTACAGATGAGCAGTGTTTTTAGCTCAAATCATTCTGTAAATAATTATATTAAAGTGACTGAATTTGACTGAACTGTGTTTGCTGGAGTAACCTACTAATGTCTGTTGTGTTGTAGTGTCATATATCACACAATAAACATTGATTTATTAATAATTATGATGACTGTGTGTGTTTTCAGATTGACCTTTAGTCTTCAGCTGCTGTAATGAGCACTTCATATTGGGCAGTAAAGTGCACTTCATCTCTTTAACCACATGATGGCAGTGAAGTGAATTAAAATTTAGGGTAAAAATAATACTCTCTTTCAGCTTAATCCTAGATTTATCAGAGGTCGTCACAGCAGAATGAACTGACAATTACTCTGATATATGTTTCATTAGGCGCATGCCCTCCTAGCGCTGAGAGTAAGCTAACTTCTGAACCTCCATTGCTCTAAATGCAGATTTTTTTATTTAAGAGTCGTCAAAGCAGGCAGAGCTCAACACAGGAGCAAACAATAATGTAAAGAGTAAAACCAAAAACACGATCCAAGAGAACAGACAAGAGTCAGGACAGTCAGGAAAACATCATCAATCCTACAGTCAGTCCAGAGTACTAAACCCAGGCCAGGCAAAATTAAAGGGACACATAAAACACTAGAAGGGAATAATTCATAATCATAATTAAAACAAAAATTACAGACAAATGGTATGGTTTGTGGAGGTTAAAACTATTACAGTGCAAATAAATATCTGTAATATTAAAGAATCTTGATGTTCAAGCTAAATAAGTGATGTTAAGTGTTCATTAAATGACAACATGTTGAAGTGACACTAAAGGAAGTGAAGATATCATGTCACTTCATTCAACTTCTGTCCTCACATCTTGCATCTTTCCCTCAAATCCTGAAGGAGTGGAGCTAAGACGGGAGGAAAGGAAGCAAGGAGAGGAAACAAGGATGCACAAATAGGAATTGAGAAGCACCTAATGCCTAGTGTCTCAGGTTTTGAGAAATCGCCGATAAATGCCTGAAATCACAGGCAAATCGCTGCTCGTGCACGTGAGTGACAATCACACAGTATGAACTGTCAAAGACGCGATCTGAGAGAATTGTCGATGAGTCGCCGATGCCTGTGAGATATTTGGTGTGCTGAATATCTGGAGCTGTCGGCGATTCAAATCATGCCGTGTGAATTGAGTTTTGACTGAAAATAACATCAGCGATCGTCTACAGCCAATAAGAGAGCAGCTTTCACTTGTGTGTGTGTGTGTGTGTACCTGCTGCAGGCCAGCGGTAGGCTCATTTTCGGTTTATTTGGACCCACGAAATGGAGGAAAAACTAGTGGAGGTTTGACAGGACTCAGGAGCAACCGTGTCTGTTTGACGTTTCATACAGAAAGAAATGAGTTTATTATCAACGTTGAGGAGAAATGGCTAATTCCCTTTAAACCCAGGTGAGCAAATATGTACATGTTCTACCCCATTAAAGGCTTCTTTCTCATTATGTAGTTAATAACTGAAGGAATAAAATTACAGTCTAATGCTTCTTTTGAATTATATACATGTGCTCATGCTTATTTTGCATATGTATATGTGTTTGCTTGAACCATGATAATCTAATGAGTCCACGCAGTGATATGATGAGACATTCTGTTTGACCTTAGAATGAGACAGGAACTTTCCACCCCTATGTAGCGGAGCGGTAAGTTGGGAGAAAAAATAACTAAATTAAAGCTGACTACGCCACCCTGATCACAGGGAAATTAACACAGGTTCTTTGTGTGAAGAAAAGGCATGAGACGTGAATACCAAAAATACAAAAATACTTTATTTTCCTTAATTATCCAATATAAATCACTTTTAAAAAGCTTGATAGCTGATAGTAGCCGCACAATCACATAACACACAATAACAACGACAGGAGGAGTAGAGGCTTACCAGTGGCAGGTAAGCTAGTTACGTAGCACCAAACTCTACAAAATTACAAATGGTCTTACCGCAAGTGCACCACACACACGCACACAAGCATACGTGAGCACACAACACACACACTGCACTCAGTGTCGTATCCCACCACCGCACGATGGACAACTAACTGCCTGCCTGGAAGCCTCAGCTCCTACAAAACATAAATTACAATTAATAATTGTAAAGTCACAATCTCACACAAAAGAACACAGAAATTCCCCAAGAGAGATTCATAAAAATCTCCTTGCAATGGAAACTCAAAAAAACAGTAATATTAATAATAAATCAATTAACTCAAAAAGAATAAACTTCCCACAGGAAGCACAAATCAAACAATGAATTAGGTACAAAAAGAAAATGAAACCCAGAAAGCACAAAATAAATCCACGCACTAAAAATGTATTGGCTACTACTCGTGTGCAAGTACTCCAGGTGAAGGCAATTTGAGTCTGTTATTCACAGCACTATAGTAGGCATCTTTACGTTGAGGCTCGCACATTAATCCGGCATCAGAAAGAGAAGCACACAGCAAACGGACTCCAAGTAGCAATATGCAGCCGTATCAAATCAGCGATCAATAGTGGTTTAAAAAGAAAGCAGTGGTCTGTAAAGCGGCAGTATGAAGCAGCAGTTTATAAAGCAGCAATATAAAGCAGCAGTCTAGAAAGCAGTGGTCTGTAAAGCAGCGGTCTGTAAAAAGCAGCAATATCACTAATGTTGCTCCCTCGGCGTGCCCACACGCAGTTATTCTTCCTAAAAAGGACAAGACATTAAGTCGCTGGACAGATCGGCGCATAATTATTAAAAGCGTAACGTACATACCTCTAGTTTGCAAGCCACTTAGCAACCCGCACTCACGGACGCAGTTGTAGATTAAAACACAGCCCAGGAATTAAAAAAGCGATCCAGCTGGGGTGACAGCAACACAGGCTACAGCCAATCTTATCCGCAGATGCTAAGAAATTAAATACAGCCAGTTAAAAACCACTACGCAACCCGACGCTAAAGGGAAAGCAAAACAATGTCTACCTGCAGGAACGGAAGGGGCAGAGGCGGGACCAGCGGGACTCCGGTAGTGACGCACAAGCGGTGCTTCAGTACACAACACACACCCAAATCCTCCCTTATATACACACCCAAGAGTTATACGACTGGCTAATAGAAAAATCACTTGTGATAACACCAGGTGATCCCACTACACCTATAATGTCAAATAACTAAATCTGTAACAGACAAGTCTTGCAGAAAGTCCCTGTCTGGGTTGCAGCTGTGATGTGTGACTATTCTACATAGAAAAGAGAACTGGAGCAGATGAGGAAAATATTGCTTTATTGTCTTACTAATCACTCTTTTCTTTTGATATATTTTCGCTATTGGAGGAATATACTCCCATTTGCCTCACTATTCATTATTTACAATATGTGTTTTTGTCAGATATGACGATGTCTCCTGATATAGCGTACTTCTACTTAACCCCTGTTATAATGCGTTTCTAACTAACTGCTAAAACCACAAGAGCTGTGTGTGGGTGCTGGCTGGAGACAGATCTGCTAAAGGGCTTCCCCTAGATGGGTGCATACACAGGTCAAGAGTTCATAGACAGGACTAGGAGGAAAAGCAGATGTGGTAGATGCAGCATTTTTATACTGCTCTCTGTGTATGTGTGATTGTAACACCGGGGAGTGACACCAACAACAGAAGGTAGGATCCAATATGCAGGTTTTATTCACAGTCAGGCAAGCAGTGGTCAATACGGGAGCAAACAGATATATGTAGACAATCCAGAATCGTAGTCAGTAAACAGGCAATAGGTCGTAAGGCAGGCGGCTAAACAGGATGACAAGGATAAACAGGGCTAAGAACAAAACACGGAAAAACAAGACCAGGATAACGCGTTGTAATGTCACCTTACAGATAAACAAGACTCGGCAAACTGAAGGGGTGAATGTGTGGCTTAAATAGTGTGTGTTAATCAGTCTCTGAAAGTCCTCAGGTGTGCAAATGTAATCAAGCTGGATGAGTGAGCAGGTGTGAGTGTCTAGGAGAAGTGCATGTATGCATATGTAGTCCAGAAGAAGGCAGATATGTAGTTTTATGAGCGAGTGTTTACCAGCGACATCTGGTGGTTGTTCGCTGGTGAACATGACAGTGATGTATGATGCTTTAATAAAATTAATATTATCCTGATATCTCTATAAGGAAGTTATGATGCTCAGCTGTGCTTTGATGATTTTTTGCTACAGTTGCTTGCTGCACCCCAGATGTCAGTAGTGTCAAGTATGTCAAGGAGGAGTGATACTTTCACTTGCCCTTTTGTTTCTGTGTGCAGAGGTATCTCTGTGTGCAGACCACAGACTTTTGAGAGATGATTCTGCCTGAAAACAGCTGATGGCAACAATAGAGATTGGGGGTAACTGATCAGAGGAGTGGCCAAAAAGATTGAACGCTGCTGATGGATAAAAGGAGGGAGTCGAAAGAGTTCGAGAGCTTTTGGACATCCAGACTGCTTGGCTGACGGTTCTTCAAAAGCCCAGGATCCTGATCTTCGCTTTATTCACTTATGCTCGATAAATAAATTCATTGATTTTGATTAATTGACTCCTGACCGATTATTTAATTGGGGTGGACTGAGGCAAGTGAGAAATAGTCCAACATAACAAAAGATATACGACGTGTTTTTAGTTGTGTGACATAGTTTGGACGAAGTTGTCGGCGATTCTTCCTATAGTAAAGTCATGCAATGTGAATGTCCCTGTCGCCGATCCATCTTGCAGTGTAAACAAAGCAGCGACGAAACGCAAGCCCAGATAGTCATGCAGTGTGAAAACATCTGTGACACGACTACTTTGAAAATCATGCAGTCTGAACTCGGCATTAGAAAGGTTGTTCAACCCTGATCTGTAGATCTGCCTTCCAGCAGAGTTAATCTCCAACCCTGATCAAACCAACCTGAACCAATTAATTATGACCGAAACAGCACTTGATTATTACAGGCAGGTGTGTTTGATAGGGGTTGCAACTGAAATCTGCAGGAAGGTTGAACTCCAGGAACAGGGTTAAGCAGCCCTGGTCTATGACAAAAAACACATTACAATCTCCAATAGTGTTGTGACGTTGTGCGTCGAGGCTTCGAAGCATGTATCAAAAAAAGATAAATCTCGCAGTGAAGCAGTGTACCAGAGCTTGATTCGTTTTGCCATCTTCACGTGATCAGTGACGTTCGAAGCTTTATCTTCACCTACACCCACGTGACTTCATCAAATATTGATTTAAAAGTTTAAACACTCTCATGGGTTAGTACAGTGTATAGCGAGAGATTAGGCGTCGATTACATCCATTTCTACTGTTTCACAGCACTGCACCGGTCCCACACACCAGTAATTAAACTAAAATACAATAGTAGTTTATAGTAAAAAGGTTTTGAACCATCCTAAAGTTTATTAGCATATTTTTACAACTATATTTAAAGAAAACCACTTCATATCATAGTATAGTGTTTAACGGAGACCAGTAGGGGTGTCAAAATTAATTGTTTCTTCGGTGCACTGCGATGCAGACGCGGACAATTTGGTATCGGTTCAGTAATAATCATAACCGGTTATTACTGTCGTCATTTACCTCATATGCTCTCTGTCACAAGGGAGGCAATCGTGAGTATTTACAGCGCTTTAACTACTTAACATTCATAAACTGTGCACAATTTCACTGTGTGTGTTTGCTGGATCAGTCTTTCACTGATATATACAACAAAAGCCCCTATTTCACTGAGATCGAGAGAATGAAAGTAGCCTACTCCATTTCTCTCTCTCTCGCTCTCTCTCTCTTTCTCACACACACACAGTGGCCCATTTGACCTGCTAGCATGGCTTTTCTTCTCTTGGCTGTTTTACAGCATTACTTTTGTATCCAGAAACGAGCGCGTGTCTGCAGAGTTTTCTCCACCATGTCTATCATACATCAGCTGTGAGATCGCCGCTGCCGCTTATCAGTATCACTCATCTGTGAAGAACGCAGCGCGCAAGAGCCAATAGCAACCGTTTTTTTTTTGAGGGTGTGACCAATCAAAGAGGTGCAAGAGAACTAGACAAGAATCAGAAATTGAGCTGGATATTTATATTTGTTTATATTATTTGCTAAATGCTTGTTTTGTTTAAAGGTACAGTTTATATCTCTGACTGTTTGTATTAAATGACAAAATTGTATTACAAATATAAATATAAATATATTCATACATTTTAATACAAGAAATGCTGCTGTGAAGAAATATAAAACTGTGTATGGAAAGCACCGTCAATGCACCGTGATGCACCGAAATATCGAATTGAACCGAATCGATGGCATGATAATCGTAACCGAACCGAACCGTGAGACTAGTGTAAGTTCACAGCTTTAGAGACCAGCTGGTGAGAGCAGCCTGAACTCTCATCGCTTCCTCCTTAGAGCATTCGCCTCCCATGAAGGAATCGCCGGTTTGATCCCCGCTTGTAACTGGACAAGTTGGAATATGATAAATGTAAAATATTTTGAATATCTTGGCTTTTACTACAGTCTTTGGTGGTGTAATGTAATATATCTTATGTGTAAAAACTACAGTAATTGAGTAATTTGTTTATATTACTGTTGTTGTATTACTACATGATTGAGTTGGTCAGCTGTGAACATTTAACATTACTGTAATGCAACACAGTGCTTTCCCACACTTTAACCAGCAGAGGTCCTCATCGAGCTCTGATTTAGAAAGCTTCGAGTAACGAACCTTTTCCCAATACAATTGAGTCGAGCGCTTCACTGGTTCAGAAAGCTTCATTTCACCATCACTAATCTCCAACAATGAAGGTTTTCTTTTTCGTTTATTGGCCGTTCACTCCTTCGGAGTATTACCGCCACCTACTGTACTTCTCGTGCACTTGGGTGATGGATCTGTATGTCTATTTATTATTGGGGACTCTGGAAGTGACCCATCCACCTCAGAGCTTCAGTTCTCCGAGCAAAGCTGGTGATGAGTGTTCTGCTCCTCCACATTTTGCCCTGAGCTAACAATGAAGGTGTGTAAGTGTGGTGCTTAAATAGAGTGTGTATGTCCTGCAGCTGTGTAATCAGTGTCCAGATTTATAACAGCTGTAGATGGTTGATTGGCACAATGCATGATGGGATGTGTAGTTTGAGTGATTGGTGGATTGTACATATAACTGGAGTGCCCTCTAGTGAGTCAGGTGAAATAGTCATCTCTCAGCTAATACTCATGACAGCATGACAGCACGGGAGAACATGCAAACTTCTCCTGGCCCAGTCAGCACTTGAAATACCAACCAAAGTTATTAGTATATAAGAATTTTTTTTATCTCTTATGGGTCTGGAGCACTTGTGTTGTCTGTGAGAAACGGCCTCTGACCCACATAAACACCCACATTAATGTCCACTGATGGATATGAATGTGGTTTAAGTGTGTCGTATGTCATGTTAACACTTCATGAGTGAAAAGAGTTTGTGCAAACAAGAGGAAGTGACACTAAGAGCTGCAAAGCTTCATCAGGTGATGCTCAGACACTCATTTAAAGTGTTTTACTCAGTTCTGTCTCCAAACTAATTGTGTTTTCACATTTTCTCTCTCAAACACTGAACAATAGTGAATTCTGCTGTTTAACATCTGTAGATGAGAGCGACTGCAGGAGATGTTCTGGTGTTTTTAAGATGATCTTATACAGACCCAGGAAGAGGAAGACAAATATTTAACAGCCCATTTGTAAAGTGTGAAAACTGCTTGACCGCTTGAGCTGCTGAGGATCTCATTTGAGCGTCGACACAGAGACGCTGCAGCACGGTAAGAACATTTCAACATTAAAATAATTCTGTTCATCCACGACTGATATCTGTATGAAGGCATCTGCTGAATGTTGATTTGAGGAGTTACAGAAGCTCAATAACTGTTATAAATACAGATGTTGTGGTCAGGGCCGCTCAGGCTCCAGGTGAGATTCTAGATGATGTAGTTCCTCCTCAAAACAACAAGAGTTTCTGCAAATGCTGATCTGTTGTGAAGCTCAGCTGAAACGTACAGCACAGGAGAGACAAGTTTGATCCTGAAGAGTCTCAGTCCTGCAGAGTTTCTCTCAAACCTCAATCAAACACATCTGAACAAACCAGTCCAGCTTTAAGAGTTTCTCCAAACTACAGGAAGACCAGCTTTATCAAAACTCTGCAGGACTGGAGACTAATGAGACGTGAACCAAACTGAAGAATTAAAGGATGCTTACAATACTTTATTTCCCCACAGATTATTAGATTATTATTAGTGTGTGTGGGTTTATTTAGTTGTGTGCTGCTGTGAAAACAGGGTGTTTAGTGGTGATTGTGTGTGTTTGTGGTTTGGTCAGGATGTTGATTCTGTGTCTCTCGCTCTTGATCACTAAAGCAGACTCAGACTCCAAATATAAAATATGACGAAGAGCAAAGTCAGATCATGTCAGAGATGATCCTGTTCTCCATCTACAGTCTGTTCACACAATAGAGTTTGTGCTGTTGTGTAGAGATGATGCTCATACTGTCATATTTGTCATTTGTAGGATTGCAGAAGTCACTATGTTGAGGTCTTTCAGAGCATCTCTTCCTCTGATCTTAGTGATCATGACTGCGGGTGAGTTTTCACTACAGTCACTGTAGACAAACTTTAACACTCATGAGAAGCTGACTGAGCTCTTCACACTTTGTGTCTCAGAAACCCACAGCAGTGTTTTACTGACAGAGACAATAAAAAAGGTCAAAAGTGATTAAATTTTAAAACAATTTAAAAACAATTTTCAAATCAATTTTAAAAGTTTGTTTGTTTAACGCTTTTCACAATAATGATCATTCTAAAGCAGCTTCACAAACGTGCACACTATTACTTCACAATCAAAATCAGCAAGAGTTAGTGTGCTGTGTATAGGGTGGACAGTATATAGATAGTCAACCTGCAGTTATACAATAATGTGTACTTTTCAAAGAGG
This sequence comes from Danio rerio, assembly GCF_052040795.2. Taxonomy (NCBI): domain Eukaryota; kingdom Metazoa; phylum Chordata; class Actinopteri; order Cypriniformes; family Danionidae; genus Danio; species Danio rerio. Next base: position 58,194,220 of record NC_141021.1, read on the forward strand.
TGACGTATATGCGGTTACATCTTATACATCTTAATGTATTATTATTGGCATTTGTAAGAGAAACTTGAGATCTGAAAAAGCGCACACATACGGCCTCTGGCGGATTTGCAAATATAAAAAACTGCACAAAAAAAAAAAAAAGTACTTCCTGGGACGTATTTTGCTCTCTACAGAAATGCATACCGTGGTACGTATCCATGATGAGTCTGGGTTGAAAAAGAGAATTGGTGTAGCTGCTGTTAATATTTTAAATGAGATATTAATGTTAATATGAAAGGATGCATTTGATGAGATGCATTTCACTGAACATAAACTTATGGGATGGATTGTGTATATGCTTTACTAAAAGAGAAGCCTTTAATCTATTTTTAAACTAGTTTATAAATGTTTGTTTTGTGCATGTCTGTGTTTCAGGGTCTGATGGTCAGCAGGATTGGGGAGTGAATTACAGCTCTTCATCTGTTTGTGCATTAAAGGGATCAACAGTGAAAATATCCTGTACTGTAAAATATCCTCATGATCATCAGCTCAGATCAGTCTACTGGACCAAACATGCTGTAACTGATGGAGAAACACCAGACCTGTGTTCAGACCCTGATAAAACAGGAAGAGTTCAGTGTGTCAGAGAAGATAAAGACACTTCCAGCATCACTTTGACTGCAGTAACAGAAGCTGATAAACACATCTACTACTGCAGATTCACTACTGATGTTGAGGGTGGAAAATGGACGGGGATTTCTGGAGTTCAGCTGGACGTCACAGGTAGAAGCAGAACTATCAGAAACACACACAGCCAACACTTTATAATCTTTCTGTATTTGCTGTGGATCTTCATGTTTCTTAACAAAAACCTGAATAAATTAAGTCCAGATTCCAGATTCAGAGTCCAGATCCAGTCCAGAAGAATAGTGAACTTTGCTTTATAAAACATAGCAAAAGAGACTAAAAATGATGAATTTTAATGAAATATGCCAAGTGTTCAGGAGGGTTTGTTTATGGTCATAAAAAATACAAGTGCACCATTTAGAAAAGCCCAAAACCAGTCAGGAAATGTGAAATATGAATTAAAAATGAACATTCTTGATTGTTCTCAGGCTGCTGTTCAGATTCAGATTCACTCATATAAACATAAGAACAAAAGCAAAGCTGATTTAAAGGTGCCCTTTAAAGAAAATCTGGAAATACCTAGGTATAGTCAAATAATAAGAGTTCAGTACATGGAAATGACCATACTGTGAGCCTCAAACTCCAATGTGTTCTAGCTGTCATGTAAATTCCATGAGTGTATTTCCCTCTCTAGTTTTTATGTTCATCAAAGTTTATATTAAACTTACTATGTACTGTATGTGGAACTCTTATTTTGACAGCATAAATGAAGCAAAGTCAAAGCCACCAACAGTTGGATTTTATGTTACTAAGCTTCTATGAATTTTTTTACATTTGTACCTAATAAAAAACTATACTCTCCATTTCACTAAACCTTGTTAAATATGTGATTGCTTTTATGTTTGTATATATATTCATTTTTATGACATTATATTATGACAGCTCTCCACAAAACAAGAAATGTTCATAAATGAAAAGTATTCTGGAGAAGAAATAAGGTTCAGAACATAAACAGAATGATAAACCAATGAACTGCTGTCATTTCTCTGTCAGACCTGCAGGTGGAGACACAGCAGACTGTTGTAGTGGGAGGTTCAGTGACTCTGAGCTGTAAAAGCAGCTGCTCTCTGCCTGAAGAAACTACATTCATCTGGTACAGAAACACAGAGACAATAAATAAAGGAATCAGAACAAAGAATCAGCTTCAGCTGTGGTCAGTCGCTCTGATGCTGGAGATTATCAGTGTGCTGTAGAAGGAAATGAACATCTGAAATCTCCTGCTGTTTATGTCAAAGTAGGATGTGAGTATAAACAAGAAGATGAGTGAAATATCTCACATGTGGAGTTTCTTAAATTACATTTGAGTGAACATGTAAAGCTTTCCTCAAACTGATATCTTTTGTGTGTTTTAAATATTTGAGCAAAACAAAAGATTTCTGTGATTTTGTTTTTGCTGATAGCCTGATCAGTTTTCCTCATGTCTGTGTTTCAGGGGTTTATGGTCTGCTGGATTCAGGAGTGAAATACAGCCCTTCATATGTTTGTGCATTAAAGGGGTCAACAGTGACAATATCCTGTACTTTAACACATGGTTATCAGCTCATACAATCTGTCTCAACCAAACCTGCTGTAACTGATGAAGAACCTCCAGACCTGTGTACAGATCCAGACAAAAGAGGAGGAATTCAGTGTGTCAGAGAAGATAAAAACACTTTCAGCATCACTTTGACTGCAGTAACAGAAGCTGATAAACACATCTACTACTGCAGAATCACAGATACACAGTTTAGATGGACTGTGATTCCTGGAGCTCGTCTTGATGTCACAGGTAAATAAACTGAGATCAGGACTTTATTCAGGTCTCCGTGAACACAGCAGCTCTTTATGTTACAGGAGTGTATCAGCCGTCTGAACAACAGCAACATCATGTGTTTATGGCATTACATGCTATCTGAACTACTTCAATTTGATGTTTAATTTACACTAATTTAGTAAAAATACTATTTGCATGGACATTTACTGTTTACATTTACAAGTTGTAATTTCTCTGTCAGACCTGCAGGTGGAGACAAAACAATGTGTAAAAGAGGGAGATTCAGTCACTCTGAGCTGTAAAAGCAGCTGCTCTCTGCCTGAAGACACTACATTCATCTGGTACAGAAACACAGAGAGATTAACTGGAGAAACACTGAATAATCAGCTTCAGCTGCAGTCAGTCAGTCGCTCTGATGCTGGAGAATATAGATGTGCTGCAAGAGGAAATGAACATCTGAACTCTCCACCTGTTTATCTCAGTGTTGAATGTGAGTATAAATCGACTGATTAATAGTAGAAATGTATCACATAAGCATAATTATGATTATATATTAAATACTTTGATTCTTTGATTTGTTATACAGACCGCATGACATTGGTTTGTTATTATTAGAGACTTGATTTATTCAAGATAATCCAATATTAAGTCAGTTTTATCATCATTCATTGTATCTGTGCTTTGACACCCTTGTTGCGGTGATGCTGGTTTATTTACTGTTCACTGGTTTAGATTTTCATCTTTTATTTAATTTCTTGAATTTATGTAGTATCAAATGTCTAGTGTAGATAGTTTTTATATTATATATTCTCTGTTTTTATTAATTGACTTTTACTTGCATTACATTTTTGTTGTCAATACATGGTTATTATTTTTCAGATCCTCCAAAGAGCGTCTCAGTGTCCGTCAGTGGATCTGCTGTAATAGTGTCTGGAGATTCAGTGACTCTGAACTGCAGCAGCGACTCAAACCCTCCTGCACTGAACTTCAGCTGGGTAAAAAGAGAATCATCTGTAGGATCTGGAAGAATCTTCAGCATCTCAAACATCAGCTCTGATCACAGCGGAGAATACAAGTGTAGAGCCAGAAATGAACATGGAGAGAAAAACTCTGATCCTGTGTTGCTGAATCTCATGTGTGAGTGTATTATAACACAACAGGATGATCCTTGTTCTGGTCATATTGTTTTATTAGTAATTATACAGATATTTAATTGTTTTTGTAAACAAATTATTATTTTTTCAGATCCTCCCAGGAATGTCTTAGTATTTATAAATGGATCTGCTGTAATAGTGTCTGGAGATTCAGTGACTCTGAGCTGCAGCAGCGACTCAAACCCTCCTGCTGTCAAATATATCTGGTTTAAGGAGGCTCAAAGCTCAGCTGTTGGATCTGGACAGAGTTTTAGTGCACTAGATAGTGGCCGATACTACTGTGAGGCTGAGAATAAATATGGCTCTCAGAGATCAGAGTCTGTTTCAGTCACTGAAGGTATTTTCTAGAAACAGACACTCTTTCAGTTTCTTCTGTCTCTGCTGTCAAATGATCTTCATCAGCGTCTTGTTTCAGGAGTTCAGAGATCTGCTCTGCTCACACTTACTGGGGTTGTGGTGGGATGTGGAGGATTGATCTTCATCATCATCATCATCATTATTGTGTTCATATGGTGAGTGAATGCTGAGCTGATGTTGAATTAAAAGGCTGTTTCAAAAATTAAAATGAATATAGAACTTACTGAACCCGAGGCATTAATAAAAATGAAATGTTTATATATTACTTTTTAATACTTTGAAATATTTTTCTTCAGGAAGAAGAAGAGGAGAGACGGTGGAGCTGAAGACACCAGAGAAATTCAGGCGAGTGTGATAGTACAGACCTGAATTTACAGAAAACTGCTCATGATATTAATATTATTTTATTTGAAAATACAAGTATCTGTCCTGAAGTTGATATTAAAAGCAGGACTGATTATATTTCTGTGATGTTTGATTAAACCACAGCAGAATTCCATTGGCAGATCAGCAGAAACGGCTTCAACCAATGACAGTGCAGTGTATTCACTAGTATCAGCCAATCAGAGCGAGGATCTTTATGCCAAAGTTACAGCAAAGAAAGCCAAACGCTCCAGCAGAGCAGAAGCAGGAGATGTGGAGGATCTTCAATACGCCAGTGTTCATCACTTCAAGAACAAAGACATGAAGACTGAAGAACATCAGAAGATGGAGATGCAGCGTCCGTCTGATGCCAACAGGTGACAAAACATTCATCTCAACCCCAATTAAACACTGAGACCCTTATAAAACATGTTCAGTGCTTAACGTTTCTCATTTGTCTGCAGATGTGAGGATGTGATTTACAGCTCAGTCAAATAAACAACATTGGCTCGATGCTGTTGATGATGATCAGAGACTGCTTGAGTTCTGCTGATTCACAGATTTTGCTCATCATTAGAGGACGTCAACATCTGATTTCAGGCTTATTTGCTGATGTGTGTGTTTATTGTACAGAGTGTGTTTGTTCTGGAAATGCATTTCAGGAGGAAATCATCAATTCAGATATAAAGAAATGCATTCATATATTATATTCATATAACCTTCATATTTCTCCCTCATTATTGTTAATTATTGTCTTCTTCACTGGAGGATGAACAGACTGAACTGATGATTTGTACAGATGAGCAGTGTTTTCATCTCAAACTCAAATCAATCTGTAAATAATTATATTAAAGTGACTGGATTTGTTTGAACTGTGTTTGCTGGAGTAACCTGCTAATGTCTGTTGTGTTGTAGCGTCATATATCACACAATAAACATTGATTTATTAATAATTATGATGACTGTGTGTTTTCAGATTGAACTTTAGTCTTCAGCTGCTGTGATGAGCACTTCATATTGGGCAGTAAAGTGCACTTCATCTCTTTAACCACATGATGGCAGTGCACTGAACTAAAATTTAGGGTAAAAATAATACTCTCTTTCCTTCAGCCTAATCCCAGATTTATCAGAGGTCGCCACAGCAGAATGAACTGACAATTACTCTAACATATGTTTTATTTGGCGGAGGCCCTCCCAGCACTGAGAATACAGTAACTTCTGAACCTCCAGTGCTCCAAATGCAGATTTATTTATTAGAGACGTCAAATCAGGCAGAGTTAAACGCAGGAGCAATCAGTAATGTCAAGAGTAAAAAAAAAATACAATCCAAGAAAACAGACAAGAGTCAGGAAAAAATCATCAACACAACAGTACAAAATCTAGGCCAGGCAAAAACAAAGGAAGACAGAAAACACTAGGGGTCCTTCATCATTTCCTCACTCCTCTGTCCTTCATCCTATGACCTAGAAAGCAACAGAGCTCAGCCATCTTGTAGGACATAACAATTCTCTAATTACACCGCAAGGAGGCGAGGAGAGAGAGCCAGAATACCTGGAAATCGAGGACAGTTTGGATGTCACGTAACCTACATTTTGCAACACACAGAAAACTCCACTGTCTGTACTCACAAGTCTAGAAGTGAGCGCCACTCGCTGTAAGTTTTGTACTCATTAGAAGCGTCAACCCAGGCTCATTCTGAAAACGTAGTCCCGTGGACGTTTCTGGAGACAGCGAAATATGTCCCGAGAGGTACGTGTTTTTGCAGTTTTTGTTTTCGCGAATCAGCGAGAGGCCGTTGTGTGCATTTTTCTGCATCTTAAATGCCTCTTGCGAGTGCCGTTCCTGCCCATGATGTTCTCGCAGGAACCCACCAGAGGCCGCTGTCGACCGACTGAATGACTGAATGATTGACTGGGCAATCGGCCAATTGACTGACCCACCCTCCTCCTTCCCTAAACCCAACTAGTTTTACCGATTGACCCGCCGCTTGCTTACTTTCCTAAACCCAGCCGATAGATTACAAAAGCCGTCCAGAAAAAGAACAGCCCTCGTCTGATATTAACCACGTTTTCAGATTTGACCACATTCTCAGCCTGTTGTTCACTCGTTCATTTTATTTTTTTAATTCCGTTTTTGTTTTACCTGATTTCTGGAACCGCTCTTTCCCGAACTTGAACCTGGCCATCGTCGTCATAGCAACTCCTCTCTGTGTTTCAAGTCCGCCAATGTACACAATGAGCTAACCAGACAAACTGGTTGCGGTGGAAAGCCCTCCACATGGAGGTAATCGGTCAAAAGAAACAGCGTCATACCGCTCCGTACCGTTCGCTTAAAAAATGAAATGCCACCATAATTACCTCCGGCTACATAATTCGTGATCGCCAGAAACGTTCACAGGGTTAAGTTTTCTGAATGAGTTTGTGTCGAGAAGCATAGTCTAGATATGGCGTGCAAACATTGAAGATGATTTTTTTAATAAGAAGTTTAGGGATACATTTTCAGCCACATTGTGTTTTTGTTATATTGATTTCTTTTATTTAGGTCCGCATTAAATCCTCTTTTTCTTAACATCATACGATAATTGATAAATTTTTTAATGAAATACGTCAACTTTTCCATTTTATTTTTGCTTTTGTAAATAAATTAGCTTATTTTGTCATTTTTGCAATCGTTTTGTTTTTATGCTACATCAAAGTGTTTCTACTTTAACCTCTAGAGTTAAACTTTAAAGCAGTGTTGCCAACTTATCGACTTTGCCGCTAGATTTAGCGACTTTTCAGACCCCCCTAACGACACATTTAAAAAAAAAAAGCGACTAGCGACAAATCTAGCATCTTTTTTGTGTTACTGAAGATTTTTATAGACTGTCATTTGTCTATTCTGCACTGTCTCTACTCTTCTCAACAAGCTGCAGGTAAAGCTGCCAGCCCCTCCCCCTCCTCAGAGCACTGACAGGCGGCCCAGTCCTCATACAGCAGCCTCTCTCCCACCTGCAGCCTGAGAGCAGATCACCCCTCTGCATACTGACAGCAAATGATTTAGCAGCGGCAGTGTGAAGGTATTTCCCTTCTACAGTCAATCCGATCTGCTTCTTCTTTATTTTAACTATTTAATTTGACCGATTAATCTTTTCTTGTTCACAATCACAGATATTTTAGAGACAATTTCAGTTCATTAAGTCTGAGAGAGTACTGCAAATTCACTACACATCTATACTAATATACTGTATTCAAACAGCAATACATTTAGTTAAATTGACATACTTGCATAAAGTGTGGTGCAAATATAAATACCCCTTTATTGACCATTAGGCTGTAAACAAATGGAAATGGTAGCATGTAATCTAGTGACTTTTCAGGCAGAGCTTAGGGCCTTTTCATTGAAAATATTTGGCAACAGTACTTTAAAGCCATAACATTATTATTTAAGGACAGTTTTTATCTCTTATTAATCTGTCAGCAGAGCTCTTGTGTTGTCTGTGAGAAACGGCCTCTTACCCACCTAAACACCCACTTTAATGTCCACTGGTGAGTGTGAATGTGGTTCATGTGTGTCAAATGCCGTGCTAACACTTTGAGTCAAAACTGAGTTTGTGCTTAAAGGAGGAAGTGACACTAAGAGCTGCAAAGCTTCATCAGGTGATGCTCAGACACTCATTTAAAGTGTTTTACTCAGTTCTGTCTCCAAACTAATTGTGTTTTCACATTTTCACTCTCAAACACTGAACAATAGTGAATTCTGCTGTTTGACATCTGTAGATGAGAGTGACTGCAGGAGATGATCTGGTGTTTTTTAGATGATCTTATACAGACCCAGGAAGAGGAAGACCTGAGGATCTCATTTGAGCGTCGACACTGAGACACTGCAGCACGGTAAGTGTATTTCAACACTGAAATAATTCTGTTGATCTACAAATAATATCTGTATGAAAGCATCTGCTGAATGTTGATTTGAGGAGTTACAGAAGCTCAATAACTGTTATAAATACAGATGTTGGGGTCAGGGCCGCTCAGGCTCCACGTGAGATTTTAGATCAGGGATGGGCAAACTTGATCCTCGAGGGCCGGTGTCCCTGCAGAGTTTTGTTCCAACACTAGTCAAACACACCTGAACAAACTAATCAGTGTCTTCAAGATCACTTGAACTCTATAGGGAGGTCTGTTAGAATAGGGTTGGAGCTAAACTATGGAGGACACTGGCTCTCCAAGATCAAGTTTGCCCACACCTGTTCTAGAATTTAGTCCCTCCTCAAAACAACAAGAGTTTCTGCAAATGCTGATCTGTTCTGAAGCTCAGCTGACATGTACAGCACAGGAGAGACAAGTTTGGTGCTTTCTGCAAATGCTACAGTCTGTTCACACAATAGAGTTTGTGCTGTTGTGTAGAGATGATGCTCATACTGTCATATTTGTCATTTGTAGGATTGCAGAAGTCACTATGTTGAGGTCTTTCAGAGCATCTCTTCCTCTGATCTTAGTGATCATGACTGCGGGTGAGTTTTTACTACAGTCACTACAGACAAACTTTAACACTCTTGAGAAGCTGACTGAGCTCTTCACACTTTGTGTCTCAGAAACCCACAGCAGTGTTTTACTGACAGAGACATTAAAATGAGCGTCTCCATTTGTCATGTCTGTGTTTCAGGGTGTGATGGTCAGCAGGATTGGGGAGTGAATTACAGACCTTCATATGTTTGTGCATTAAAGGGATCAACAGTGAAAATATTTTGCACTGCAAAATATTATTATTATCGTATGTTCACAAGAGTCTTCTGGACCAAAACTGAAACTGATGAAGAAACGCCAGACCTGTGTACAGACCCTGATAAAAGAGGAAGAGTTCAGTGTGTCAGAGAAGATAAAGACACTTCCAGCATCACTTTGACTGCAGTAACAGACGCTGATAAACACATCTACTACTGCAGATTTACAAGTAAATGGATTAAAAGATGGCCTGTGGGTCTTGGAGTTTGGCTTCATATTACAGGTAAAACTAATAAACTCACAGAAAAAAATACCTTTATTAGTATTTAAATTCATTGCATTATCCTATGGGTTCAGGATTTCCAAATTGGACTGATAGAACTGAATCACAACTGTCTAAACTACAGAAAACATCAAGCTTTTATTTTATAACTGTTTAATGCGATCAGATTATTTAGTTGTGATGACGTTATTGGTGCACAGACAATAATCTGCTCCTAACCACCACTAAGACCAAGGAGCTCATTGTGGACTTCAGGAAGGGCCGAACTGGCTTACATGATCCTATTCACATCAACAAGATAGCCATTGAGCCTGTCTTATCCTTCAAGTTCCTGGGGACCCACATCTCAAAGCACCTGTCCTGGACCACCAACACCTCCAGCCTGGCCACGAAGGCTTACCAGCGCCTTTCTTATAAGCTGAAGAAGTACCAGCTGTCCTCAACCATCTTGATCAACTTCTATCGCTGCTCAATAGAGAGTGTCCTACCCAACGCATCACAGGGACCCAACTTCCAGCCATTAAGGACATCCAGAAGAAACAGTGTCTGCTCCAAACACGCAGTATTCTGAAGGACTCCTCTCACCCTGCTCACAGACTGTTTCTATCCTGCCTTCTGACAGGCACTTCAGGTTCCCCCGGACAAAAACCAGCAGACTAAGGAACAACTTTTCCCTAGAGCTGTCATAGAACTGTCGCCATAATCACTGCATTAATGAATTATAACTTAATATTTGCACAGTTAAAGCTGTACATATTCATCGCATTAGGTTACACTAAATAATCTGGAATTGTACATACCAACTGCACATATACACTTGTAATTGTGTTCATATCTATCTGCACAGTTCTGATTATTAACAGCAACAGGTACATATCTTCATCTATTGTAAATCTCTAATCATAGTTAATACAACTTGTATATAATGTGCATAGTGCATCCATCCGTAAATATCACCATAGTTTTTTTTATAATTGCACCTGTATCCTGCACTTGCTGCTATTGCACTCCTGGTTAGATCTAAACTGCATTTGGCTGCATTGTACATGTGCAATGACAATAAAGTTGAATCTAATCTAATTTTTGTAATTTCTCTGTCAGACCTGCAGGTGGAGACACAGCAGACTGCTGTAGAGGGAGATTCAGTGACTCTGAGCTGTAAAAGCAGCTGCTCTCTGCCTGAAGAAACTACATTCATCTGGTACAGAAACACAGAGAGATTAACTGGAGAAACACTGAATAATCAGCTTCAACTGCAGTCAGTCAGTCGCTCTGATGCTGGAGAATATAGATGTGCTGCAGGAGGAAAAGCAGGAGAAGAACTTCTGAAATCTCCTCCTGTTTATCTTAATGTACAATGTGAGTGTAAACGGACTGACTAATATTAGGTAAATGTAAAAGTACAGTATTATACATATATTTATAATAAATAATGATTTAATTTAGTTAATGTTTGTTTCAGGGCCAGTCATGCAGATGGCATGAAATATTTGTTTGCACGGGTTAGAAACCTAATAAACTGTTTGTAAATCCGGGGTATCTGTCTTTGAATCTTGTGCTGATTCAGTAAATCTGTAAATTTTAATGTTTAATTAACTGTGCATTTGTTCCGATTTAAATCTGTATTAAATATTTCAGAATTCATGTAAATACATATCTGCTGTAGAAAGTATCTTACTTATATTCTTTGTCTTAAACATTACATTTTTACTTGTAATTTTAAAATTCAAAAATCGTCATCTTTTCAGATCCTCCAAAGAGCGTCTCAGTGTCCGTCAGTGGATCTGCTGTAATAGTGTCTGGAGATTCAGTGACTCTGAGCTGCAGCAGCGACTCAAACCCTCCTGCACTGAACTTCAGCTGGTTAAAAGAAGAAACATCTGTAGGATCTGGAAGAATCTTCAGCATCTCAAACATCAGCTCTGATCACAGCGGAGAATACAAGTGTAGAGCCAGAAATAAACATGGAGAGAAACACTCTGATCCTGTGACTTTAAATGTCATGTGTGAGAGTATTATAACACAACAGACTGATCCTTTTTGATCATGTAATTTTACTAGCAATTTTACTGATTTTTAATTATTTTTTTTTTTTTTGTGTACAAATTATTCCTTTTTCAGATCCTCCCAGGAATGTCTCAGTATTTATAAATGGATCTGCTGTAATAGTGTCTGGAGATTCAGTGACTCTGAACTGCAGCAGCGACTCAAACCCCCCTGCTGTTAACTTTACCTGGTTTAAGGAGACTCAAGGCTCAGCTGTTGGATCTGGACAGAGTTTTAGTGCACTAGATAGTGGCCGATACTACTGTGATGCTGAGAATAAATATGGCTCTCAGAGATCAGAGTCTGTTTCAGTCACTGAAGGTATTTTCTAGAAACAGACACTCTTTCAGTTTCTTCTGTCTCTGCTGTCAAATGATCTTCATCAACGTCTTGTTTCAGGGGTTCAGAGATCTGCTCTGCTCACACTTACTGGGGTTGTGGCGGGATGTGGAGGATTGATCTTCATCATCATCTTCATTATTGTGTTTATATGGTGAGTGAATGTTGAGCAGATCCTTCATTTAAAAAGCTGTTTTAAAAATGATCATAAATACAGAATTTACTAAAAGCAGAGGCATTATTAAGAAATAAATTTTAATAAATTACTTTTCAACACTTAACAAAAAAAAATTATCAGGAAGAAGAAGAGAGACGGTGGAGCTGAAGATACCAGACAAAATCAGGTAATTTTAATAATACAGACCTGAATCATGATAGAAATATCCTTCTGAGACCCAAAGAAAAAATTGTATTTATTTTTTCTGTGATTTCCTACATCCTTTGGGTAAAAAAATCTACAATTTAGAGTTTTTACATTTCGTTTTTAATTTTCAGCATGTCCACTGTAGTGGACCACAGGATCATTTTAGTTTGAAACGACTGTCAAACTCAGACAACAAAACTGTATAGGATATGGCTGTAAAGGGAAATTAATCCAGTATCAATGTTACAAAAACAAAACAAAAGCCATTTTTTTTCCCTTTTGTATTAAAATTCCTGAAACAGTTTAGTCTGAAAGCTGAACTCAAAAAAAGAAGAAAAAAAGGAAAAGAAGTGATGTTAATCCGAAACAAATTTAACATAAAAGCGAATTAAAACTGATTGTCATTTTCTAATTGTCTCTAATTCTCTAATTGTCTGATTGTCAGACTTTAAATCAGAGTCTACCTTGACTATTTTATACAGAATTTTCTCTGCTTCAGTTCTGTCTCCTACAACATGCTGTCATTAATGACATTAAGATGGTTCTGGTGTCCACTATAGTGGACATTTTTAAAAAGGATGATATTTTGATACACAAACAAGTTAACAGCTTTGAAAGCTAAATGTATTGTTCCTGACACTTTGATAAACAAATATATATGTAATAATAATAGTTAAAAACATTTAAAAAGCTAAATTCTACATGCTTTTCTCCTTCCCATAAAATGTGCTTTTTTGTCGGCCATTTTGGATGCAGTGTTTGGAAGTGGTTCCTAGCATGCCAGCCAATCTAATTACATATCATTAGAAAGCCCAGAATGTCGTCTGAACAGTCTAACAGGACTTGACAGAGAAGCTAAAAATATTCTAAGAAAATTCATGAAAACAATATTTCCACTACAGAGGACACAAGTCAATGGGCAGGGTATCAGGATGATATTATATGTATTTTGAAAACATAAGAGTTATAAAATCCAGCACCGTGTCTTGACAATTATCAGTCATGAAGTTGATATTAAAAGCAGGACTGATTATATTACTGTGATATTTGATTAAACCACAGCAGAATCCCATTGGCAGATCAGCAGAAACGACTTCGACCAATGACAGTGCAGTGTATTCACTAATACCAGCCAATCAGAGCGAGGATCTTTATGCTAAAGTTACAGCAAAGAAAGCCAAACACTCCAGCAGAGCAGAAGCAGGAGATGTGGAGGATCTTCAATACGCCAGTGTTCATCACTTCAAGAACAAAGACATGAAGACTGAAGAACATCAGAAGATGGAGATGCAGCGTCCGTCTGATGCCAACAGGTGACAAAACATTCATCTCAACCCCAATTAAACACTGAGACCCTTATAAAACATGTTCAGTGCTTAAAGTTTCTCATTTGTCTGCAGATGTGAGGATGTGATTTACAGCTCAGTCAAATAAACAACATTGGCTCGATGCTGTTGATGATGATCAGAGACTGCTTGAGTTCTGCTGATTCACAGATTTTGCTCATCATTAGAGGACGTCAACATCTGATTTCAGGCTTATTTGCTGATGTGTGTGTTTATTGTACAGAGTGTGTTTGTTCTGGAAATGCATTTCAGGAGGAAATCATCATTTCAGATATAAAGAAATGCATTCATATATTATATTCATATAACCTTCATAATTCTTCCTCATTATTGTTAATTAGTGTCTTCTTCACTGGAGGATGAACAGACTGAACTGATGATGTGTACAGATGAGCAGTGTTTTTATCTCAAACTCAAATCATTCTGTAAATAATTATATAAAGTGACTGGATTTGACTGAACTGTGTTTGCTGGAGTAACCTACTAATGTCTGTTGTGTTGTAGTGTCATACAATAAACATTGATTTATTAATAATTATGATGACTGTGTGTGTTTTCAGATTGACCGTTAAGACTTAAATCAGTCTTTATAAAGTATGATCGAAATAAAAATATGATTAAAGGCCAAAATTAGGCAAGGCAAGTTTATTTATATAGCACATTTCATACACCATGGCAATTCAAAGCGCTTTACATAAACAGGAATAAAGAGACAAGTGTAAGAAAATAAAAACGCTTAATAAGAATTATAAAAATAAGAAGTGGTGAATTACTTTGAGAAAAATAATGGTAAATGAAAAAACTTAAATCACTATAATAGCTCTATTATTACTATTATAAACATTAATAATAGTAAATAAATACATCTAAGTTCATTATTTTTTATCGTGAAATGTGGTTAAAAAACAAGCAGACGTGTTTAAAGACTGCAGATACACAAGCACCAATCAGATTACAGTCTGTGACTTGAAGCTCCGCCCACCATAACGGAAAACTTGATTTCATTTCAAAACAAGTTCAAGACAAGCGAGCAAAGGAGAGAACAAAGCGGGATGAGTATGAAGCTAATAATATGCCAAAACAATCTGAATTTGAATTGTGTTAATTTGAATTATTGACAATTGTAATTTAATAAATCTGAATTTTTATATGTGGTTAAAATATTTTTAATTTCTTTTTTAGAATTTTAATTTCACAACTTGAATATTGAACATCTGAAATTTAAGACTCAAAAATGTAAAATTCAAGGCTGAATTTTTTTTTTATAGACGCATTTACAAACTTCAGATTTTTGTGTTCTGAATTAATAGACTGCAGGTATTGGGTTTGTAAAAATGTAGTTTTAAATTTTAAAGAGGAAGAAATTAATTTCCTGTTGATCACCCCTGACCTACTTTCTGCTGAATCTGAATTTCACGATCTGAATTTCCTGTTTAGAATTTTATAATATTGAATTTGAAGTTGTGAATTAATTTCTTCATGCCAACTGACACAGCCAAAACCTTCTTGCTGTGAGGCAACAGCGCTACGCACTCGCCACCTATGATTAGTATGTTATTTTGTATCTAGTATGAATTGGCATGTTGTTAGAATGTCCAATGTAAAGTCAATGGCAGTTTTTTACCATGAAAGTATGGGACAGTTGCTAGGGTGCCATAAGTGGTTGCTAGGGTGTGGCTAGTAGGTGATTGGCAGATTTGTATTCTGAGTTAAATGAGTCCAAAGTTAAGTCTGCATGACAGTCTGATGCAAAGTTGAGAGGTCACAAAGTTTTGTCCAATGTTAAGTCAATGGGACTTTTCAGAATTTTCCGGGTCAGTTTTCAGAAGGCCATAAGTCGGATCAGTTGGAAAAGACAGAGCAACCTAATTCAGTATAGTTTGGAGGTTTGGAGTGAGTTTGGTTGTTGTACTTTAAACGGTCTAGGAGGAGATGCTTTCTTAAAATAGTCTAAGAAAAAGAAGAAGTTGATGTCGTATAACACTACGTTGCTTCATCAAGCCACCCTAACTAAAGTTTAACAGAGATTACATCCTTTAGTAATTTATTAGTGTTTAAGAAGCATTTTCTAAATGAATTAATCTGTCAGCAGAGAATTTCATGTGTGTGTCATCTGTCATGTTCACTTCTGAGCTGAATTTCTGAGTCCGTGTACAAAAGAGGAAGCAAAACAGAGCTGCAAAGCTTCATCAGGTGATGCTCAGACACTCATTTAAAGTGTTTTACTCAGTTCTGTCTCCAAACTGATTGTGTTTTCACATTTTCCCTCTCAAACACTGAACAATAGTGAATTCTGCTGTCTGACATCTGTAGGCGAGAGCGACTGCATGAGGTGTCCTGGTGTTTTTTAGATGATCTCATACAGACCCAGAAAGAGGAAGACAAATATTTGTATCAGTGTATTTTTAAAGTGTGAAAACTGTCCATTTATAGTAATAGCTTGAACTGCTGATCTCATTTGAGCGTCGACACTGAGACACGGCAGCACGGTAAGAGCATTTCAACACTAAAATAATTCTATTGATCTACGGCTGGTATCTGTGTGAAGGTGTAACGGAGGCCAGCTAGTAAATGCTGTTTAGGTAAATCTCACTCCTCTGGCCTCTAAAGGTGCTCTAGCGACAGACACTAGATGCCATGGACTTTAGTTTCCTTGTTAGAGCAAACAACTCCCATGCGGAAGGTTGTCGGTTCGATCCCAGCTCGGAGTGGGTTGGGTGGTGTTGGACCGGGGGGGTTACATTGGTGCTGTGACCCTGATGGGAGTGAGGTTTAGTAGGGTGAGTGTAGCAGAGGCCAGCCAGTGAAATGCTGTGAAGGTAAACCTCACTCATCTGACCTCTAGTAACAGTCGCTAGAGGTCATGGTCTTTAACCTCCTTGTTAGAGCAACTGCGTAAGGTTGCTGGTTCGATACCAACTCGGAGCGGGTTGAGTGGCATAGCACCGGCTGGGTGACAAAGGCATCTGCTGAATGTTGATTTGAGGAGTTACAGAAGCTCAATAACTGTTATAAATACAGATGTTGTGGTCAGGTCCGCTCAGGCTCCAGGTGAGATTCTAGATGATGTAGTTCCTCCTCACTCAAACTGAAGAATCAAAGGACATTTACAATACTTTATTTCCCCAGAGATTATTAGAAAGTTCTGTTCATGATGGTTTATGATCATGTGTTTGCTTTACTAGTGTGTTTAGTACAGTCAGATAATGTCAGAAATGATCCTGTTCTCCATCTACAGACTGTTCACTCAATAGAGTTTGTGCTGTTGTGTAGAGATGATGCTCATACTGTCATATTTGTCATTTGTAGGATTGCAGAAGTCACTATGTTGAGGTCTTTCAGAGCATCTCTTCCTCTGATCTTAGTGATCATGACTGCGGGTGAGTTTCCACTACAGTCACTATAGACAAACTTTAACACTCTTGAGAAGCTGACTGAGCTCTTCACTCTTTGTGTCTCAGAAACAGACAGCAGTGTTTTAGGGCGTCCTCACACTATCTACAGTTGCCTTGAACCGGGTCAAAGCACAAACGCTTTCAGTAGGCGCTCTCGCTCAACACAGCGGAGATTCCTTTAATTATATCGTTTGCTGAAAGTGCAGCTGTCGTGCAGTGAGGGGTTTGCGTCTTTAATAACCTTTGACAGTTTGGATTAATTAAACTGTAAGAATGATTAATAAATCCATATGAAACAGTCCCATAAAAGTCACGTCTCGTCTACGGTTTTGGCTCAGGCGCTTTGCACTCACACTACAAGCGTACCGCGTTAAAGCCCAAGCGAACCGCAATCAGGCACTCCTCTTCCAACCAGGCCGGCCAAGTGAACCGTGCCTGAGCCAAATTCAGAACACTCACACATCTCAAACCATCCGGGAAACTGGCTGGGCACGGTTCGGACTAGGATAGGGCGATGTCGGCCAATTTGGCATTACGATGTCTAATGTGAAACATCGCAATGGACGATGGAATCTTCATAATGTGGAATGTGGACCGGAAGGAAGACACGCGACTTCCGGGAGATTATCACTCGTTTGAGGAAACTTCCGGGAGACTTAAATGTCTAAATATCACGTTAAACAACTATAGTGAGACGCGATTCAGCGGTATATCCTTGATAAACTGTCTGACGTGCACTGCTCTCTGTCTGGAGCTCAGAGGAGCGCATGACGGTGTGTGGCTGTGTGTGTGTGTGTGTGTGTGTGTGTGTGTGTGTGTGTGTGTGTGTGTGTGTGGGGCTCTGCAGTGAGCACCACTTGTGTCTGTGTCTGTGTATGTGTGTGTGTGTGTGGTCACGTGATGTGGGTTTTCAGTGGACAGGGGGCTGTACAGAAATGTTAGGTAAAACAGTGTGGATGTGAGTCATTTTCGTTCTAAAATGCCATTTTAACACTATAGCTGGGGTCACACTAGAGTTTGTGTGTGTGAAATTCTATCGTAAGGCGCTGCGAAAATGGGCGGGATTAAACAAGATTAATAGACATTAAAAAGCATGCGATTGCTCCATGTTTTAAATTTCAGTCCAGAGAGGCCATGTTTTGATCCCATGTTTTGATTGGTCTCACGCTGTCAAGTGATGGGATTTCGTAGGTCAGAGTTCACCAAGCTTGAACTTTGCACCGCATCAACCTGCGAAACTTGACGCATGACTTTGCGTTTCCGGTTTGATGCATTCGCGTGCATATGAATGGGAGTCTATTGGGAGAAAAGTCAAGTGTGAGCGCAGCTTAACGCATGCTGAAACGCTAATATGACCGCAGCTTAAGACGTATTAGTGTTAACGGGGCCTGAGTGTGTATTTTTCGTGAGCGGGTTTGCGACGGGGGCAGGGCGGAGGATCGGCGATGCCAGCTCAGCATCGTGATGTCTATCAGCCATCGGCGATGGGCGATGGTGTCTTCTATCGGCCCAACCCTAGTTCGGATAGCATAGTGTGAGCGCACCCTTACTCACAGAGACAATTAAAATGAGCAAAAGTGAAAAGATTTTTTGTGCATTGCCTCAATCCTCCATTTGTCATGTCTGTGTTTCAGGGTCTAATGGTCAACAGGATTGGGGAGTGAGTTACAGCTCTTCATCTGTTTGTGCATTAAAGGGATCAACAGTGAAAATATCCTGTACTGTAAAATATCCTTATTATCGGAATCTCAGATCAGTCTACTGGACCAAAATACCTTATGGAGAAACACCAGACCTGTGTTCAGTCCCTGATAAAACAGGAAGAGTTCAGTGTGTCAGAGATAAAGACACTTCCAGAATCACTTTGACTGCAGTAACAGAAGCTGATAAACACATCTACTACTGCAGATTCACTACTGATGCTGAGGGTGGAAAATGGACGGGGACTCCTGGAGTTCAGCTGGACGTCACAGGTAGAAGCAAAACTCTAAAATAACACAAACACACACAGCACTGCATGATGTTTGACCAGGTATTTCTGAACTGTTGATTCCCAGCGAAAGTGAGAATGGATCCAATGCTTATTTGCCATGATTCAGCTGCTTTAATATAAAATCATCCTCCAAATACAAACATCTTAATGCTTTATTCTTTCTTTTTTCATCATAATGTATTTAATGTTTGTTTATATTAAACCTGCAGTGTGTAGGTTTTGTCTATTGCTACCTCTCTTTAAAATGTGCAGTTGTAGTTATTAGCAGAAGTTTGTCTTTATGTGGTTTAATGAACGGTGTGGCTCTTCAGCATGGATAAAGCTGATGTTTTGCTGTGTTTGTGTGGCTGCCGGTCACTGCACTGTTCTGGATCCTGTACTCAGGGTTACACGAGGGAATTTCTAGAACAGGGATCACCAAACTTTAGATTTTTAGCTTTAACCCTAATCAAACACACCTGAACAAGCTAATCAAGGTCTTACTATGTATACTTGAAACACCCAGACAGGTGTGTTGAGGCAAGCTGGAGCTAAACCCTGCAGGGACACCGGCCCTCCAGGACCGAGATTGGGGACCCCTGCTGTAGAACATCACAGAATTTTTTTTTTTTTAAAGATTTATTTTTGGCCTTTATTAGATAGGACAGTATTGAGACAGGAAGCAAAGTGGGAGAGAGAGAGGGGGTAGGAAAATGTCATCGAGCCAGGATTCGAACTCGCGACGCCCTGATGTGCTATTGCACCATATGTCGGCACGCTAACCACTAGGCTATTGCGACAACATCACAGAATTTTAAAAGGTCTATTAAAGGCACTGAAAATCAGGGAATATATTTATTTTTACCCAAATCATGTAATATCAGCAATTTTTTTTTTTGTTCTTGGAAATTTTATTTTCCATTTATCTGTACTGTTTATTGCATCGCTCCACACAGGTTTAGCCTATCGTTATGGTTGGGCTATTTTTCAGCACCATTTTATTTCTTTCTTTCCTTGTCAAATCAGAAATCAAGGCAAGGCAAGGCAAGTTTATTTATATAGCACATTTCATACACAGTGGCAATTCAAAGTGATTTACATAAACAAGAATAAAAGAAACAAGTAAAATACAAATAAAAACAAATAATAAAAATGAGTAAAAACAAAAAACAAAAAAAACACTAAAACAGGTAAAATGTGATAAAAGAATGAAGAAGAAGAGAAAAACATTATAGCGCAATCTGTCGGACCCAGCACAGTGCTCATTCAGTAAAGGCACAGCTAAACAGATGTGTTTTCAGTCTTGAAATCACTGCAGTCATTAGTGCTCAACACTTTTCTTGTTTGCTTTTAACACTATCGGTTGTGTTTAGGGAAGGGTGTGGGTCAGTTGATTGCAAAGTATATGTTATATTGAAAGATGCACAACAAGCCCCAGCTACTCATGAATGCTCACAAGAAGGATGTGTAAATGGCATCTATGTGAAAACGTATATTTCTGGGCATGAATTTCCAAAAAGCCTGTGGTAACTTTTTATGTGGCAAGTATTTGCTGAGATTCAGAAACTGTTATTAAAACACACGTCTGGACTGTGATGTTTCCCCAGAGAATCATCAGTCTTTAGCAGTCAATGATTGGCTCCTGTACTAGAAGGCGGGGCTTCATTTTCTAGATTATCCATACTGAATCTTTTGGTTTTGAGTCTGGGTGAATCTCCAGTCACTTATGATGGTTGTTTTGATCTTTCTGGATTATAATCCACCATTTTCTCCAGCTGCTGTGATAAAAAAACTGTAAATGATCCTTCTGTATGGATAAATATGTGATGCAGTGGTGCTAAGATAAACTCACAAATGTTGTTGTGATTTCTCCGTCAGACCTGCAGGTGGAGACACAGCAGACTGTTGTAGAGGGAGATTCAGTCACTCTGAGCTGTAAAAGCAGCTGCTCTCTGCCTAAAGAAACTACATTCAACTGGTACAGAAACACAGAGAGATTAACTGGAGAAACACTGAATAATCAGCTTCACCTGCGGTCAGTCACCTACAATGATACTGGAGACTATAGATGTGCTGCAAGAGGAAAAGCAGGAGAACGTCTGAAATCTCCACCTGTTCATCTTAATGTTAAATGTGAGTATAAACTGACTGATTAATAGTGGTAAAACATCAAACAAGTATTATAGACACATTTACATTAATAATTTAATTTAGTTCACATTTGTAAGAGTTTGTGATTTATTTAAATCAAAGCTCAGCTGTTGGATCTGGACAGAGTTTTAGTGCACTAGATAGTGGCCGATACTACTGTGAGGCAGTGGTGTTGCGGACGGGCCCGCAGGGCAAGCACCTTAGGGCTGCGGTACGGGGGTGGGGGGGCTTGGGTTGGGGGGTGGAGGGTGATTAGGGGGCCCTGCATCTGCGCGATTTTCAGTAATTGAAAATCCGGCAACTGCAATAATCAAACCCCTGGGAACAACTGTGGTCGGAACCAAAGTTCACGTCTGGACTACTTCATTCTGATTGCTTGCCGCTGAACATTGTCATTGCTCATTACCATAAAGTTGACTTGGTTCTCATTGACAATGAATGACTTCTGGCTACTTGGACGCTCTAGCCGCTTTCAGTGTCATTTTGTGATCGCTCCTTAGTTTGTGAACGCTACCCCGCGTCGTCGCTCCACCCCGCCCCACTTTCCCACTCCTTTAGTTTGTGATCGCTCCTTAGTTTGTGAACGCTACCCGCGTCGTCGCTCCACCCCGCCCCACTTTCCCACTCCTTTAGTTTGTGATGGCTCCTCAGTTTGTGAAGGCTTCCCCGTGTTGTCACTCCAACCCGCCCCCCTTCTCCGCTCCTTAACTTGTGATCGCTTCCTCGCATCATCGCTCCACCGACTTCCCCGTCCCCTCAGTTTGGGATCGCTCACCCCCCTTTTCCTGCATTTTGCGCTACGCCACTGCTGTGAGGCTGAGAATAAATATGGCTCTCAGAGATCAGAGTCTGTTTCAGTCACTGAAGGTATTTTCTAGAAACAGACGCTCTTTCAGTTTCTTCTGTCTCTGCTGTCAAATGATCTTCATCATCGTCTTGTTTTAGGGGCCCATAGATCTGCTCTGCTCACACTTACTGGGGCTGTGGTGGGATGTGAAGGATTGATCATCATCTTCATTATTATTGTGTTCATATGGTGAGTAGAGTTTGTCTGCACACAATCTTAGTCAATTTACTAACGTAAAAATCTCCAATGTAACACAAATGCAAACATAGTTTTCTCTTTGTTTTCAGTGTGAAGAGGAGGAGAGCAGCTGGAAGTGAAGCTGTGAAGCAAAATCAGGTCAGAAACACACAATACGCTTGTGTGCTTACACTGAATTATAAATACAGATGTGTGTGATGCAGTATAAGTGTAGAAATGAGATTGATCAGATCCAGATAAACACAGGCTGATGTGTTCATGTGTTTCTCTCACAGTCTGTCGGCTCCAGAGCTCCTGATGATGAGACCTACACGGCTCTTGAGCTTCAGTCCAGATCTTCTGAATATGAGACTCTACATGTAGCAGGAGCTTCAGCAGATCCACATTAAACTCTCCTCGCTGTATTACTGCTCATATACAGGCAAATACTGAAGCTCCTCAGAAACTGATCATCATTAGAGCTCATCAACATCTGACTGCTCATAAACACATATTAGACTTTATTCACACAGTAGGATTCTTCTGCTTATGCAAACACAGTTTAGGATAAAAACAGCATTTCAGATATTCAGGCTAGCAATTGCAGTATTGTTCTCATTATTGATAATTATTGTTATTGTTATATATAAATATATCACACACTTGTGAATTCAATGCTTAATTTAAGCTTTCTAAGCATTTTAACAGCTAAGCAGTGTTTTCATCTTAATGCAATCTGTAACTGTTACTATTAAAGTTCTGTGTGGACAGTTTTTACAGTAATTTGTTTATATTGTATATTGTCAGATTTCATAATAAACATTGCTTTAAAATTTACATTTCTTTAGTGTATTTAATGACATAGTAATTGTATTTTATGTGTGTTTTCAGATTGCCCTCTCGTGGCCAGACTTTTATCCGTTTCATATGTGATTAAAGGCCAGAAGTGGACATTTACAATACTTAAATTGATTTAAACTCTAATTACCATAATAAATATTGATTAATATTAATAGTTAATAAATTAATTCAAGGGCAAAGCAGTGGCGCAGTAGGTAGTGCTGTCTCCTCACAGCAAGAAGGTCGCTGAGTCGCAGGTTCGAACCTTGGCTCAGTTGGCGTTTCTGTGTGGAGTTTGCATGTTCTCCCTGCCTTCGTGTGGGTTTCCTCCGGATGCTCCGGTTTCCCCCACAGTCCAAAGACATGCGGTACAGGTGAATTGGGTTGGCTAAATTGTCTGTAGTCTATGAGTGTGTGTGTGGATGTTTCCCAGAGATGGGTTGCGGCTGGAAGGGCATCCGGTGCATAAAAACTTGCTGGATAAGTTGGCGGTCCATTCTGCTGTGGCGACCCCGGATTAATAAAGGGACTAAGCTGACAAGAAAATGAATGAATGAAAATAATTCAAATTTGTTATTTTCCTAACACATTATAATAAAATATGGCCAATCAAACAAGTTTTAACGACTGATGTTTAAACACAGACAAGTATGCTACCATACAAGGTAAGCTACTGAGCAAACTGACCGCACAGAAAAACACCATTTACCGTCTGTGAATCGTAGCTCCGCCCATCGTAACAGAAAATTTGAATTCTTTTCAAAACGATCTCCAAAAAAACGAGCAATGGTGAGAACAGAGAAGCTGCAGCTGTTTAAAGCGAGATAATTGACTAAAATGTGTTTATTAATGTAAAATATACTAATATCATATTCAGAGAAGCGGACAAGTATAGTTGACCATTTAAATTCAAAGTCTGTACTGTCAGCAGAGCACTTGTGTTGTTTGTCAGAAGCTGCCTCTAACCCACTTAAACACGATGTAGAGTATGTTCTGATGGATATGAATGTGGTTCATGTGTAAGTGTGTCGTATGCCATGTTAACACCATGAGTCAAAACTGAGTTTGTGTTTAGGAAATGAAACTAAGAGCTGCAAAGGTTTATCTGGTGATGCTCAGACATTCATTAAAATGTGTTTTACTCAGTTCTGCATCCAAACTAATTGTGTTTTCACATTTTCTCTCTCTAACACTGAACAATAGTGAATTCTGCTGTCTGACATCTGTAGATGAGAGCGACTGCAGGAGATGTTCTGGTGTTTTTCAGCTGCTGAAGATTTTTTTTGAGTGTCGGAGACACTGCAGCACGGTAAGAGCATTTCAACACTAAAGCATTATATTAATTCTGTTGAGCTTCGATTGATATCTAAAAATGAATTTTTCCTGAATTTATTCACCTGCTGAATGTTGATTTGACGAGTTAAAAGAAGCTCAATATCTATATTAGTAAAATATTTTTCTGAGTTTCTTTTTGTTTTGTTTTCTGTTATATTCCAGATTAGAGTGAAAGTTTGTTGTGAGGCTGAGGAAGTAAAAAGGAGATTTCTCCACTCGCTTTATTTTAATAAAATATTATTAGTATGACTGTTTTCACTTAAATTTATTTACTTATCTATTTAAATTTATCTTTTTTATTTGTTTTGTTTATTACTTTGCCTCTAACCCCCTGGGCATATATGAGTACAGCATAACTGTTATGAATACGCATGTTTTGTGTGTGATGAACTGGAATGACAGGATTCAGTCTTGATTATATAAACCTTTACTGAGCGCCACAGAGAAAAGGCAGAAGCATACATAAGACTTGTTCAGAACACACTAACTTAACTTCCCACTTGTTTTTTTTGGTGGTACTCCTCAGTTCCTCCAACCTTAAGTCCTCTTAAAGGAGCCTCACCTGGTATACAGGTAGTCAATACATTTTAGTGTGCAGGACAGGTGAGATTCTAGATGATGTAGTTCCTCCTCAAAACAACAAGAGTTTCTGCAAATGCTGATCTGTTGTGAAGCTCAGCTGACACGTTCAGTACAGAGAGACAAGTTTGGTCCTGAAGAGTCTCAGTCCTGCAGAGTTTCTCTCTAACCCCAATTAAACACATCTGAACAAACCCTGTTCACCAGAGGGCAAACTTCTGACAAAAACATGCTTGTGTGGCACCAACTTGTCATTGTTGTTCAGTATGCAGCTGTTGTGTAGGGATGATGCTCATTCTGTCATATTTGTCATTTGTAGGATTGCAGAAGTCACTATGTTGAGGTCTTTCAGAGCATCTCTTCCTCTGATCTTAGTGATCATGACTGCGGGTGAGTTTACACTTACAGTCACTATAGACAAACTTGAACACTCTTGAAATGCTGACTGAGCTCCTCACACTATGTGTCTCAGAAACCCACAGCAGTGTTTTACTGACAGACAATAAAAACGAGCGAAAGTGAAAAGGTTTGTTTTGTGCATTGCTTTAAAACAGCTGAACATTTCTGATGTCTGTATTTCAGGGTCTGATGCTCAGGACTATTGGGGAGTGAATTACAGCCCTTCATATGTTTGTGCATTAAAGGGATCAACAGTGAAAATATCCTGTAAGGTAAAATATCATTATCGGAACCTAAGAAGAGTCTTTTGGACCAAATATACTGATGAAGAACCACCAGACCTTTGTACAGACCCTGATAAAACAGGAAGAGTTCAGTGTGTCAGAGCAGATAAAGACACTTCCAGAATCACTTTGACTGCAGTAACAGAAGCTGATAAACACATCTACTACTGCAGATTCACTACTGATGTTGAGGGTGGAAAATTGATGGGGACTTCTGGTGTTCAGCTGGACGTCACAGGTAGGAGCAGTGAACAACAGACAATAAACACACACATTTACTTTCTGTGAAAAAAGTTTTTTTGAACATTTTTCTTTTTTGAAACACAAGACACACATTTATTTTCAAATATTGAACGGTTTACTTACATTTCAAGTGTTCTTTGCTTGTACAATAGGGCTTAGAGAGTATTTAAAGTAAATAAACAGATTTTTGTTTTGTGATATTCTTGACCTTAGGTCTTGCTCTCCTGTGTGTCACGTTAGGCATGATCAAAACAATAACAAAAACGGGAACAAAAGATATCGGATTCAAGTGCAGATTTTAATATATTAAAGTGCAAAAACAGTGAACAAAAATCTAAAAATATCAAAGTGCAAAGTAACAAATAAACAACAAAACAAGAAACTAAGACAGATAAACATGAACAAGACTATAGCAAGATACAAGGCGAGATCAGGAACAACAACTAGGAAAAACAGACTTACTGGGTACAAGAAAGACAAACGACGCTATGCAAAACAGAGGTGAAATGGTTGTATAGATAGTCCAGATAATCAATGGTAACAGAACAGATGAGATGACGGGTCAGTGTAAGTGTTCCGGTGTATGCGCATGGTATGTATGGGATTGTAGTTTTTCTGGAACGCTGTAGTGCTAACTGAGTCCTGATGCACTACAGCGCCCTCAGGTGGTCACTGATGGATGTGACACTGTGTGTTTCCTGAGAATAGCAGTTCAGTGCGGATAAAAAACATTTCTCATTTAACATGCATTTTTAAATTGGAGACAAACAACTATTAAATGGAAAGTGTACTAACAAATAAAGAGGATAATGCAGCTTTAAAACAAAACCAGAATCAATACCTGCAGATTTTTTTTGTGTTCACTTTTAATGGTGAAATTTTTGTTATTTAGACCTGCAGGTGGAGACACAGCGGATTGTTGTAGTGGGAAATTCAGTGACTCTGAGCTGTAAAAGCAGCTGCTCTCTGCCTGAAGAAACTACATTCATCTGGTACAGAAACACAAAGAGATTAACTGGAGAAACACTGAATAATCAGCTTCACCTGCAGTCAGTCAGTCGCTCTGATGCTGGAGAATATAAATGTGCTGCAAGAGGAAATGAACATCTGAAATCTCCACCTGTTTATGTCAGAGTAGAATGTGAGTCCAAAAAATCATATGTATAGTGAAATAATATTTGAATTTGGAAAAGTTACAATATTGCAGTGTGTTTTAAAGTGTGCCAAGTATTTATGTACAGTGTGCTGTTTCTAAAAGCATCTTTGATTGTTTTCCTTTATGTCTGTGTTTTAGCAGTTGATGGTTGGCTGGATTGGGGAGTGAATTACAGCCCTTCATATGTTTGTGCATTAAAGGGATCAACAGTGAAAATATCCTGTACTTCAACATATTCTGATGATTATAAGCTCACACCAGCCTTCTGGACTAAAACTACTAAAACAGATGGAGAACCACCAGACCTGTGTTCAGACCCTGATAAAGCAGGAAGAGTTCAGTGTGTCAGAGATAAAGACACTTCCAGCATCACTTTGACTGCAGTAACAGAAGCTGATAAACACATCTACTACTGCAGATGTACAGATACACTGAATAAAAGATGGACCGTGCGTCCTGGAGTTCGGCTTTATATTGCAGGTAAAACTAATAACCTCTTAGAAAAAAATGACAAAAATCCTTATATCTTTAATATTATTATTTAAATTTATTGCATTATCCTTGAAAAAAGGGTTCAGCACTTGATTCAAAGTGAACAGTGATAGAAGTGAAACACGACCGTCTGAACTACAGAAAACATCAAGCTTTTTATTTGTAACTGAAGTGATTTAGGTTATTTACTTGTGATGATGTTGTTGTTATTTCTCTGTCAGACCTGCAGGTGGAGACACAGCAGACTGTTGTAGAGGGAGATTCAGTGACTCTGAGCTGTAAAAGCAGCTGCTCTCTGCCTGAAGAAACTACATTCATCTGGTACAAAAACACAGAGAGATTAACTGGAGAAACACTGAATAATCAGCTTCAGCTGCAGTCAGTCAGTCGCTCTGATGCTGGAGAATATAGATGTGCTGCAAGAGGAAAAGCAGGAGAACGTCTGAACTCTACATATTTTTATCTTAATGTACATTGTGAGTATAAACTGACTGACTAATATTAGTTAAATATAGAAAAGTACAGAATTATACATATATCTGAAATAAATAACACTTTCATTTAGTTAATGTTTGTTTCAAGGCCAGTCATGTAGCAGACATCTCAAGTTGGAAAAAGTCATTTCCGGGGGATACAGAGTTGATTTGAGGGAGGTAGCAGATTAGCGGGTGCTCGAAGAGCTGGGGGGGTGGGGGGGTTTGAGTAGTGAGTGACGTATCTGTGAAGGGGGGCGTGTGCGCGCGAGACGTACTTGAAGAGCGGTGGGGGTGAGTTGCGCGCGACGTACCTGAAGAGCTAGTAGGGATGCAGTGGAGAGGGGGATGTGCAACATATTTAAGGACCGGGCAGGAGACGCGTGATTTCCGGGAGATTATCCTTCATTTGCGGGCATCCGGGAGTGTCTAGCATTTCAGGGATACTCCCACAACTTCCGGGAGACTTGGGATGTCTGATGTAGATGGCATGAAAGTTTTGTTCGCTCGGGTTTGAAACTTAATAATGTAAAATTAAGAAATTGTATGTAAATCAGGGGTATCTGTCTTTGAATCTTGTGCTGAATCAGTAAATCTGCTAATTCGATTGTTTATTTAACAATGCATTAGTTCAGATTTAAATCTATATTATGTACTAAAGAATTCATGTAAATACGCATCTAGTATAGAAAGTATCGAGTATTTATTCTCCTTCTAGATTATTTTATTTTTTTATTTTTACTTGTAATTTTAAAATAAAAAAATTGTGCCTTTTTTTTCAGATCCTCCAAAGAGTGTCTCAGTGTCCGTCAGTGGATCTGCTGTAATAGTGTCTGGAGATTCAGTGACTCTGAGCTGCAGCAGCGACTTAAACCCTCCTGCTGTGAACTTCAGCTGGTTAAAAGAAGAAACATCTGTAGGATCTGGAAGAATCTTCAGCATCTCAAACATCAGCTCTGATCACAGCGGAGAATACAAGTGTAGAGCCAGAAACAGACATGGAGAGAAACACTCTGATCCTGTGACTTTAAATGTCATGTGTGAGTGTATTATAAGACAACAGACTGATCCTTTTTCTGGTCATATTAGTTTACTGGTAATTTTACAATTTTTCAGATCCTCCCAGGAATGTCTCTGCATTTATAAGTGGATCTGCTGTAATAGTGTCTGGAGATTCAGTGACTCTGAGCTGCAGCAGCGACTCAAACCCTCCTGCACTGAACTTCAGCTGGTTAAAAGAAGAAACATCTGTAGGATCTGGAAGAATCTTCAGCATCTCAAACATCAGCTCTGATCACAGCGGAGAATACAAGTGTAGAGCCAGAAATAAACATGGAGAGAAAAACTCTGATCCTGTGATGCTGAATGTCATGTGTGAGAGTATTACAACACACGAGATTGATGCTTTTTCTGGTCATATTAGTTTAACAGCCATTTTAATAATGTTTAACTGGTCTTTGTTAACAAATGAATACATTTATTTTTTTCAGATCCTCCCAGGAATGTCTCAGTATTTCTAAATGGATCTGCTGTAATAGTGTCTGGAGATTCAGTGACTCTGAGCTGCAGCAGCGACTCAAACCCTCCTGCTGAAATCAGCTTTTATAAAGATAAAACATCAGTGGGATCTGGTGAAATCTACAAAATCACCAACATTAAATCTGAGGCCAGTGGAAATTATTCCTGCTCTGCTAAAAACAAACATGGATCTCAGAAATCTGCTGCTGTGACTGTTAATGTCATGTGTGAGTTTATATTTAGTTTTAATAATTTCAGGTTGAATTTTGATCAGTTATTTATTATTGTTGTTTCATACATTTATTCTTCTTCAGATCCTCCCAGGAATGTCTCAGTATTTATAAGTGGATCTGCTGTAATAGTGTCTGGAGATTCAGTGACTCTGAGCTGCAGCAGCGACTCAAACCCTCCTGCTGTCAAATATATCTGGTTTAAGGAGACTCAAGGCTCAGCTGTTGGATCTGGACAGAGTTTTAGTGCACTAGATAGTGGCCGATACTACTGTGAGGCTGAGAATAAATATGGCTCTCAGAGATCAGAGTCTGTTTCAGTCACTGAAGGTATTTTCTAGAAACAGACACTCTTTCAGTTTCTTCTGTCTCTGCTGTCAAATGATCTTCATCAGCGTCTTGTTTCAGGGGTTCAGAGATCTGCTCTGCTCACACTTACTGGGGTTGTGGCGGGATGTGGAGGATTGATCTTCATCATCATCATCATTATTGTGTAAAAGGCTCAAATTAAACGTTTCAAAAATGAACATAAATGCAGAACTTACTGAACCTGTTGCTTTATTATAAATGAAATGTTAATAAATTGCTTTTAATTTCTTGATAACAGGAAGAAAAATAGGAGAGACGGTAAAGCTGAAGATACCAGACAAAATCAGGCAGATTTTTTTTTATTATAGATATAGATATTTTTAATTAAAATTATTTTTTTAATTCAACTATATTAAAAGCATGACTGTAACTCTGTTTAAATCTGTGATATTTGATTAAACCACAGCAGAATCTCATTGGCAGATCAGCAGAAACGGCTTCGACCAATGACAGTCCAGTGTATTCACTAGTATCAGCCAATCAGAGCGAGGATCTTTATGCCAAAGTTAATTTTAAAGCAAAGAAAGCCAAACGCTCCAGCAGAGCAGAAGCAGGAGATGATCTTCAATACGCCAGTGTTCATTTCTTCAAGAACAAAGACATGAAGACTGAAGAACATCAGAAGATGGAGATGCAGCGTCCGTCTGATGCCAACAGGTGACAAAACATTCATCTCAACCCCAATTAAACACTGAGACACTTATAAAACATGCTCAGTGCTTAAAGCAATGCTTCACCCCAACATTAACATTTGCTGTTGATCTACTTTCCTTCAAACCGTCCAGTGTGTAAGTAATGTGTTTCTTCAGTAGCACAGTCAATGCTAGTCAGTGGTTAGCATCTATCTGAGAGTCAGAAACCAGCGACTGCAGACACTTTTACTTATTCCAACACTTCAGAGTTTCATCAGGAGCCACAGTTATTAATGTAGCTTTGCCTGTGTGTGTTTTTGACTCTAAATGCTGTTGACTGGAGTTTTAGGAATCAGCAAGTAGCACATTTTCAGCTCAACTCTTCTTTAATGTCCTACAATAATCATCAGCTAATCAACAGCAGGTCTTCATTTGTGGGTGAACTGTCCCTTTAATCAGAGCTCTCCTGTTTGTGTTGTTGAGCTTATAGATTGTCAGCTGCTGGAGAGACTTTCTGAAACGCCACATTAATCTGTGCTCAACTCATTTCTCTGCAGGTGTGAGGACGTGATTTACAGCTCAGTCAAATAAACAACATTGGCTCGATGCTGTTGATGATCATCAGAGACTGGATGAGTTTTGCTATTTAGATTTTAACAGATTTAATTTTCAACTTTCTGATGCATGAACTTTTGAATTGATTGTCAATATCGCACGCACACACAGTCTTCTCTCTACAATGACACTGACCTTTTTGCCATTAAATTTTTGCTGCTTTTTACATTAAATACAGCTGTGTCTTTATATTATTGTTAAATATATCAAACCATAACTTTTAGGTTTAAGTTTTATCTTGCTTTTTTAATTTTATATAAGTTTTTAATTGTGACATCATCATGACAGTTTACCACATTGTACACAAAACACTTAATTACTGTAACAATGTATTATAAAGCTCTACCATGTTACTTTTGTTTGAAAATAAAAGCATTTCAATAGCTACCATCATCAGATCCATATTTATTTTTTCCTTTAATTTATATCACTAGAATACTCTAAGCCAACAATTATTAGGTTCACATATTAGGGTCATAAAGAGCATTTCCAGCATTATGGATGTGACATTTGTAGTAAAAACTCAAAACTAATTCATAGAAAGTAAATTTTAACATTATATTGCAACTTCTGTTTATATTTTCCAGAACAACTGACGACAGAGTTATGGGACCAGAAAAATATCAATCAGCAAACATGTTTTGAACTTTAAATGAGGAAAATAAACATATGTTATGACCAAAAAGTCTGCGAGTTTACAGTATACAACATACTCAGTATACAAATATTCAATGGATTAAACTGCACAACCCCACAGACACAATATTAATCAAAAGGATAAGAGTTGCTCTCTATAGAACAAAAATTATAGATTTCAATTTATTTAATATTTTTGCAAAATCCATTGGGGTCTCTGCGCAGGTGAACCGAATTGACTAAATTGGCTGTAGGTTATGTGTCTGTGAATGAGAGTTTATGGATATTTCCTAGTGATGGGTTGCAGCTGGAAGGGCATCCACTGCGTAAAACATATGCTGGATAAGTTGGCGGTTCATTCCGCTGTGGCAACCCCTAATTAATAAAGGTACTAAGCCGAAAAGGAAAATTAATGAATACTATTTTTGCATTCATACGAAAATAGTGCCATTATGGAATTGACAGATGTGAAATTGCCACTTGTGTGACTTTGGTAAATCAAAGATAATAGTTTGTAAACATCGACGGATGAATTTTTGAGTATTTCTAAAGTACTGTAAAATACTTGCTTAAACAATAAACTTTCTGTATTTTGGTGAAAACTTTTGCATTTGCATGGAATTCCTTTAAAACAGCATCTACATTGGCATTGAATCTCATTGAGTATTTTCTTATTTCCAGCATCTGTCATTGATTGGAAGAACAGCCAGCAACCTGTTTATACATAAATATATATTTTACCCAAATATATATATATATATATATATATATATATATATATATATATATATATATATATATATATATATATATATATATATATATATATATTGCCCATTATTTTTAAGAAATGAAAGAAGAGAGGACACAGAGCAACTTGAAGACTATGGAATTAGGTGGACTGAGACAGTAAATTACAGCTTTAGCATTTAAAAAAACTGTGACATGTACAGTATATATGCAACAGTGTTGTGTGATGACTCATTATACAAGTAAATTTCTGGTGTTCATTATGTTTTTTTTTTCCTAATCTCATATTTATTTTATTTTACTGAATTTCCACCACTAGGCGGAGCTGAACATTTAGAGCGCGTGATTGACAGTTGATGGAAAGCGCGCGAATTTATTCTCTTCAGCTCATCGTGAGAAGAGTGAGACCTGTAGTCTAACGTTTTCCGCTTAAAATGTGCAGTTTTAAACTCTGCAAAGACCAATATTTTTTAAAAAACGTTTTATAACATGCTTAAGTACTTGCTTGTCGAGTTACACCACGGAAAGATGAATATTTTGACTGTTATGTCGAATGCAAAATGTTGAGGTAAGTTACGTTAGCTATAATAACGTCAACCTTACTGTAACTTAACTGACAGCCAGACAACAGGGTGTCTTTTTTGTATTTTAAATTAATTATACTACAATTTTGTTTGTATTTTAGATCAGTTTATCCATTGTGCCTCAGAAAGCTGTCGAGTAAATTAGTTTTGTCAGGATTTTCCTGTGGAATTTTTTTGTTGTATTTTTAAGCCTTTGCTTAAATTTTAAGTATTTACTTGATATAAAAACTCAATTAAATTCCCATAGGGCAACACAATCTACTTGGATTTGATGTATACGTTAGAGTTATGTGTTTTTAGAAAAATCAAAGAGCTTGTTACAATGCTGAAATATAAGAAATTATTTTTTTGTTATATTGCTGTGAAAATAACCTGAACATAATTGTATTCACAATACAGACTCACATCTTCATGTTTAAATGTCTTAAGGGTTAAGTTTGTCTTCTTTTTGTCCATATTTCTTGCAGTTGTGGCTGGATTTGGGCTGTTTTTTTTATCGTCAACCTCATACAGAAAAGGTCAGTGAGCTAAATTTAACATTGAAAAACAAGCTTTTCAAAATGCATCTGACCACTACAGCATGTCTATTATTACTAAAATGTAAATCCTACCTTAAACCTGTAGTGGATATTTTCAGATAAAAGCATGTATGTGTACTGTATTACATGTTACATTTATCCACAGATTTTTAACAATAGTAAAGTTTTGCAGCATAGACAGTTTTAATGTCTATACTGGTCTCATATTACAATTTAAAAGATATCTTTATTTTAACAACAGAAAGAAGATGAACACTCATCACAGAACCGACAGTCATTTAATTGAGCAGATAAAGGTAAGTCAAAGTTAAATTACTTCTAGTTTATCGACTGTAAAGGTGTATAAAACAAACCAGAAAAGTATATACATTGTAAACAGCATAAAGCATATTTTTGTTAACACATTTGTTATATTTAAATGTATTTAGCACAATGATTATTTACTAATGTCAGAATTCCTAAAACAGTTAATGTAAGCATACATTATTGCATATTTATGGAGAGCTGAATGTTCATAAATTGCCTCATTATTCAAAATAAAAAGCGGTGTCCATGGGGTTTTAAAAGTCCTTATATTTCTTACATTTCAAAAACAAATTTTTACTTAAATTCACTGAAATGATGTCTTGTAGGTCTTGTAAAATATTTTACACAGGCCATAATTTCTCTATGTACAGTAAGGCTACTCAGGGGTCAACACCCATCCAGTCACCAACAATCCATCTCAATCAAACTTTTAACAACACTCTACATCATGAAGACAGATAAATACTGTTTTGTATATACATAGACCATGTATGGTGCATGAATTTAGTTTATTGGGTTTTCAAAAAAATGTTTAAAGAGAAATGTGCATGTATATTGTACAATAATTTATAGTTTATAATATGTGGCTAAACATAAATAATTTAGATTTTTTTAAAGAGGAATTAAAAAAATGTAAAAAAGTCTTTAGCATTTAGTCTAGTATCATACATTCATTCATTTTCTTGTCGGCTTAGTCCCTTTATTAATCCGGGGTCACCACAGCGAATTGAATCGCCAACTTATCCAGCAAGTTTTTATGCACCGGATGCCCTTCCAGCCGCAACTCATCTCTGGGAAACATTTAGTCTAGTATATGTCTGAAATTTACATCCTAAAAAGGTTTTAAAAAGGTCATTGACGTAATAACGGCTGCACAAACCCTGATAAAAATACTATTTTTGTTTCCTTGAAAGTCTTGGTGCTCGTGTAAAGTAGAGTATTGCATGATGATAATAATTTATTTACTACATCTCGGTGTGTTCGAAAATGTACAGTTTTGCCATTAAATGTGTTAAGCGGAACACCAAAACCACTGCATAAGGAGCTCAAGGTACATTTAAGTTTGTTCGTTGCTTCTCAAACATTTAAATAAAAGCCACATACACACACATAAATACAAATTAAATTCTATACATATTACTTCACAAAAGGAATTTTCATTTTCCTTATTTGAAAATAAAGGGCAATGGAGATATAACATAAATTTTGATGCATGTGAATTTTGCAGTATTAAGATAATGTTTATACACAGATAATGGTACAATAACAATTCAATGTTTTTATTTAATTAAATTGTAAATATATGCTTTTGCCATACGCTGTGTTCGGAAATGCTGCATGGATTGATGTCCTGATTCATACTTGAAATTAAATTGAGGCTAGAAGTCTGCGTTTTAATAAACATTGCCATAGATAGCATCTTTGTGGCTCGTGTCGAAGTGTATGTTTTGATAAATTGGATCCGATTGCCTCTTCTTCTTCGATATGTCACTGGATTTCTTTACGCAGGCGTAGGCTCTGTCTTCAGGAGCATTCTCGTAAACTCCACTGGCCTAAAGGAAAGACCAATATAGTGTCATTTGATTACTAATTAGATGGTTTATGAGGTTGTTAGATTGTAGATAACATTTTTCCTTCATGCCACTCACCTCCTCGCTCCCATTGTATATCGATCTTGCTGTACTGCTTCCTGACAGAGCAAAATGTTTTTTGTGAAATCTTTTCATTAATTTCATACATAAATACATGCAGTGCTTAGCATAAATGAACACACATCCCCCTTTGAAAATAAATATTTATATGAATTTCTCTGTGAATATAGTCAATATGCTTAGGTGCATTTTAACAAAACAGTTTTATTTAACAGTTATATCCATTAAAATAAGAGTTTGGTCTTTAGGAATATAAAGATAATACAGTTAAATTCAAACTTTAGTTATTGGAAAAAATTAATTCTATTTCAATTCTATCCATTAAAATTCATTAATATTTTTATACATTTATTCCATATTTATATGCTATACGTATTCTTTTTTTAACTGTTATCTTTATTTTTTGTTTCAGTTTTGGCTTTGGTACTGACTAATCTAATGTACATGTACAAATAAAATATTGTAAAGCATCCTATAGAAAATGTTGTTTGAAATGTCTACGCACTTGATCTTTTGATTCTCTTTCTGCACTGGCAAACAGTGATCAGTCCCGTTGTACATATGATCACCATGATGACCAGACCAGCACCACCATAGATAATGTAAAGGACAGGCACTGCAAATAGATAAACAGATAAAGAACGTTTAAAAGCTTTAAATCTAGCACTTGTTAATTATACACAGATAACATTCAGGGTCTCATTGTTTATACATGGGGATTAGTGTGTCACAAGAGTTGCTTTCATGCAAAAATTATGGAAAATACAATGCTATTGACTTTCCTGATTTATGACCATACATTCACACGCAGTTATAAAAGTTCTTTTAAACTTTGGGATATATGCAGAAGGAAGTGCATGAATATTTAGTCTTGTTTTTAGTTCAACTATCATGAAAAATACATAATTAAATAAAAAATAAAATAAATAATTGTTGAAAAAATAAGTCAAAATATAAGATTATTTTGCTTTACCAATAGCAGTTTTTTTTATATTGGATGGTAGTTTTAAGTTAACACTCTTTATTTTGCCTTATAGTCCCTGGGATCAATTTGTTTGGTTTGTGTTCATACAGAAGACAACTTGCCAATTTTCGCCAATTTCCCATAATCAATGTGCAGTGTGAAAAACACAAATATAGCATGTTTTGACTGAAAATTATTCATCAACAGTAATTATATAATCAGAATTCAAAACATTTTAGTTTTAGATCATTTTAGACGTCAAACCTATGCCAAAATAAAGCATTAAAATAGATTTTGAGCATCTTGATCTTGAAGATTTTTCAAAATCTCCACTCTAACCTCTAAACCTAACTCTAACCATAAACAAAGATACACAATGTAAGCATAAAACAAGATTAATAATTATAGTCATAGTAACTGGAAAAATGTAAAAATAATAAAAAAAAAAATTTTAAATCACAATAAGTCGCTGTCATATCTAACGTATTGTATTTGATATTAAACAAATGACTAAAAAAATTCCTTTAATTAGTGTAATTGAAAATGTAATACCAAATCTGTTAAGTGTTTTTGTACAGTATTTAACTTGGACTGTATGTGTCATCATGCCAGAACTGTGTATTTAAATGTTGTTTAAGTCAATGTTTTATCTTTCAGTATTTAAATTTATATGTACCTTTAGTAGAATCATATACAATAATTTTTTGAGGTCAAGTTGCACCATTTTGGTCATAACATTTGATTAACCTCATGTAGAAAAAAAGATAACAATTTCCATAACATAAGCAAAATGTCAGTGTGTATATAAAGGTATTCTTACTTGCCTGTTAGTATATCATCAGGACCAGTTGCATTGGCAAAACCTTTAAATGAAGCAACACATCAACATTAAGTTAACCCTTAAGGCTAAAAAGTAGACATTGAAGTAAGATGTTTCTTAACCTGTTGACGTCAGAAAGAGGGCAATGGTTTTAGTGGCTGAAGATTCAGAAACTGAGAGTCTTGGTGTGGTCGAGTGTATTTCAGCCCTTGTTTGTAGACTTATTTGTGGTTCCGTTGTCCTAACATGAATCACTTCCTCCGGGACCCAAGTGTTGTCTGTCAATTTTAAAGAAATTTGGCAGACATAACTGCATTTCTGGGGTCAGTTTAATGAACGGTTGTGTTGCCTAAGTATCTCTAACACTATTTGTATTGATATTTAATAAGAAACAATCTTGCAAGATTGCAGCTCTTCATTCAGGGCTTCAGACTGCAACCAAATGGTCACATTTTGCAACTTTTTTTGCTAATGTGATTCTGTTTTTTTTAGAAGTCGCACAATTTGTACCATCTGAAGGATGCTTTCTTACTTGAACAACACTACAGTTCATTTGTCTTTTTGGTGTGGGTAATTTGAACAGGCATGAACCCAGCAATCACACTAGGTTGCCCAGTAAAAGTGAACCAAAAGAGTGTATTGAGACCTGCTTGAAGATTTGGTACCCTTTCATATGAAGTCTGTTGCAGTTTGTTTATGGTAAGAATGTGAGCCTATCTCTAACAAATGCAACTGGTTTGCTGTTGCATTATGGGTCGAGGTCAAGTTTGTTGACAGTTTGTCTTGTGTTGTGGAAAAGCTTGCAGTTGTGCAGAGCTTCATAAAAAATCTTCTAATAATGTTTAATCTTGTTCACTTCTGACATGGAGTTGGCATGGACGTTTTCTGCTCATTAATTCAGAACAATCATAATGCAATCTTGCAAAAGCAAATCTAGCCAAGGAGTGATGTAGATGTTGTCATGTGAATGAATTGTGGTTTGTTTTATTTGTTTCTGACTGGAGGAATCTGTGTGATATGAATAGGAAAGGTGATTGAAAATGATTTTCCCTTAGTTTGGATGAAAGAAACTAATGTGAAAGCAACCTTAGTGTGATTGGGGCTGTCCAATGCTATTCTAGAGCTCCATCATCAGCCCCATCCCAGTGTATCAAATCCAAAAACAGGAATAAACATCTAGTTTTCTGTGCTTAGATGAATAGTTCACCTGCCAAAAGATGATCGACCATTTACCCTAAATCAATCCTCTGTGAACATGACTTTTTTCTTTTGGTTTAACACAGTTGGAGTAGTAAATAGGGGTGTCAAAATTATATGTTTCTTCAGTGCACTGCAATGCAGATGGGGACAGTTGGATATCGGTTCAGTAGATGATAACCGGTTATTGTGTACTGACAAAATTTATCTGATATGTGTGATGTCGCAGTAGAATTACTATAGCGAAGGAGGTGAGGGCAGGTAAATAAAACGCTCCTACTACTTAAAAAGCAGATAATTGTGCACAATTCACTTATTGTAAGTTTGCTAGACTGTCTTTCACTGACACTAAAATACAGGATGAGCCGCTATTTTACTTCTTGGGAGAAATGCTGTAAAACTCCATCTCTGCCTTTCTCTGACTTTGGACATTTTGCTCTGCTGGGGCATTTGTCAGGTAAAATTTTTTTTTCAGCTGTTAAATCGATAGCCTTCTTGTGGATCCAGACACGAACGTGCCTGTGGTGCGAGTTTTCTCTACTGTGTCTATTACGGATTACCTGTGATAAACGCGTATGATGCGCATATAGACTAACCTCGGCTGTTCTTCCCGCATCACTCATCAGTGAACAGTTCTTTAATTTTTAAAGTCAATTGCAGACCTTTCTGTTGAGCGGGTGAAGACAATGACCAATCATAGGAGTGCAAGAACTTGCTTGATAGTGCTCAAAAAGCAAGCGGGAAAATATTTACATTTTTATTTGCTATAAATGCTCATGCTTTCTTCTATGAATGCATTGGAGTTTTGTCTAAAACATTCAAAAAGAGTGTTTTATTTATATATATATATATATATATATATATATATATATATATATATATATATATATATATATATATATATATATATATATATATATCTATCTGACTGCTTGTATTAAAGGACAAAATTGTATTGCAAAAAAAAAAAAAAAAATATATATATATATATATATATATATATATATATATATATATATATATATATATATACAACATTTTTTCTTGTGTTGTGAAGAAAAAATCTAAATATGTAAGGAAAGCATCGTCAATGCACTGAGATATCAAATTTAACCAAATCGAAGGCGTGAAAATCGTAATCAGAACCGAACCCTGAGACCAGTGTAGGTTCACACCCCTAGTAGTAAAAATGTTATCCTGGCTCTATTGTATAAGTTCGTTTTACAACAGATTTATGGACTTTATGGAACCTATTTTGAATCATTATACATCATGGAAGAGCTGGGATTAGTTTTAAAACTACTCTGATTGTCTGTAGCAAGAAATTCGTAAACAGAGGATGGCTTGAAGGTGAGAAATGTATGTGGTCATTTAAATTTTTAAGTTAAGTATTCCTTTAACAGCCATTTATATAAAATCATCAAGACAGAAAGTGCAATGAAATGTGTGAGATTTCTAGTGTACCTTCAGATACTGTCAGTGTGACTTTATTATATGTGTCCAGACCAACTCTCTCCACTCCACACCAGTAAACCCCAGAGTCTGACTCTTGTAGATTCGTGATGGTCACAGTGAAGACATCGCCAGTGTCCTTCAGTGTGTATCTCCCTTTAGGTGACTGGTCAGACTTTACTAAAACCTCCGTTGTGTCTTTACACGGATCTCTGCAAAAATACTTTATATTGTCTGAAGCCCACTTGTGGGAACAAGTAATTGTAATGTTTCTTCCTTTGTATCCTTGTGTTGAAACTTCATCAGTAGTTGATGTCTTGAATTCTGTAAAATGAAATATGTTAGGTTTAGGGCTATAGGGATGTCAATTACCACAAATTCAATGATGATCAGATGATCATTGTTTAAAGCAGTGTTTTTCAAACACGTTTCTGGAGGACCACCAACGCTGCCTGTTTTGGATGTCTCCTTTGTCTGTCAAACCCATTACAGTTCGTTCGTTCATTCATTTTCTTTTCGGCTTAGTCCCTTTACAGCTCTTACAGTCTCTGCTAATGAGCTGATGATCTGAATTAGGTGTGTTTGGTTAAGAAGATACAGAAAATGTGTGGAGCAGGTGGTCCTCCAGGAACGTGGTTGAGAAAAACTGGTTTAAAGGAATGTATCCTCACCAAAGGGAAATGTTTATAGTTAATATACTCATTTATTTGGTAAAGACTAATAGTGTTGTCTGAGATGTACACACTGGCAACTAGTTTATGTGTGCGTCTCTGAGCAAATAGATTTAGGGTTGAAGGTCTAAGTTTCAATGCAGCTTCGAATGGCTCTCTAATCCCAGCTGAATAAGGGTTTTATAGAGGAAAGCAATCAGTCATTCTCTAAAAATGCATTTATTTGAATGACTGACTGATTGTTGCCCCTTGTTTCTCTTCCTGTATCACGCTACTCCACCACTGTGTCGCTGTGTTCGGTATGCCAGCTTCTGGCTCTGCCAGATCCTCATCTGAGTGCATCAACTACATCCTGCACATGACCTAGGAAGGGGTCATTGAGCCACTATGCTAACACTTGCTACTTTGACACTGTTCATATTTGTCCTACATAGATAACCTTGACAGATGGACTTTATAAGCACATAAAAACTGACTTGACTATGTGGTACATGAAGTACTGGACAAGTATTGATCAGTGCATTATGAAACTAGTCCTATAATGATGTCCAGCCATGCTTAATTGACCATCCATAATTTTGATTAATTGCTTGCATTCCAGGTTGTTATTTGCCTAAAAGTCACACAGCTCTGCACAGTTTTGTCCCAACTTTAATCTCCTAGTAATCTAGAAAGCATGATTATTAGCTGAATCAGTTGGAGCAAAACTTTGGAACTATATATCATCCAGGAACTGAGTTTTAGGACTATTGTTCTAACTAGGAATCAGTTCCTCAACAACACTTTTTGGTTTCATATATTTACTTTCAAAAGTAATATACTGATGCACTTGCTGTACTTTGTATTGTATTGTCAATCCATCCACATTACAATAGAAAGTGTGATCAAACCCACTGAATTTGTTGTATAAATGTTCATGAATTCATGGTCTTAATAAATTAATTGACGATCCTAATCACTGTGTTAACTGTTTACCTATATTTCAGCTAAAAGTTTCTAGTTTTACATTTCCCCATTAGATGAAATATGTGGATGTTTCAAAATCATTGTTTATCGAAAGACATCAGGCTAACTTAAATCGGTTTATCTTAATATTGTTTGCTTATTGGTGATGTCATAGACTTTGAATGCAGTTACAGGCATTAAATAATGTTTTCATACGATAATGTTGTCATGTTTAAAAGTTTGGGTTAGTTCATGTTTTGAAAGTATTTTCTACAGTCAAAAGTCTACGTTTATTTGGTCTAATAAACAAAATAAACAGTATAATTTTTACAATTCGAAGTGACTGTTGTTTATTTTAATATTGTTTAAAATATAACTTGTTCCTTTGATATCTTTAGTGTCGCATAATCATTCAGAAATCATTCTAAAATAACGCTCAGAATTTTTTTTGATTATATTATTTATAACCATTTTATTTGTTTATTTTTAAGTGAACCATAATGTGTTAAGTCTTTAAAAGATTTACAATAAAAATACTTAAACTCATCAGGAAAATATTGTATAGACTTTTTTCCAGCATTACTAATAATTAGCATGGTTGTGTTCGAATAGTTTTAAATATAATAGCTCTCAGTTTTCCTTCTTTATTTCTATTTGTATATTTCTTATGTACCTTTAAAAAAATCTGTGCAAAACTCACCTGATATAAATGTCCAGAGCCAAAGAACACAGACGAACCTCATCCTGAGCCAGGATCCTTTTCTGTTTGTTCTGGTCCAGTTTTAGTTTTCTATGTTCAGTTTTTAATATTGGCTGTTATAACACCTCGGTTATACCAAAAAGCAGTAACAAACCCGTATGTCTAGATCCTCATCTACACTCTTTCTAACATGTGTACCGGTTTCTACATGCACACACTCCCACACATTCACATCCAAAACCTGACCACTTCCTCCTTGTTCACTTTTGCTTTGAATGCACATCCTCATTTCACACAGGTCCAGGGTCAGGTTCCATCTGCTTTCCGTGATCGGTAATGTTAAGCTTGAGGTGTGCAGTCTGATCCTCGACCAGTGTGAAATAAACCCTCTTCAGATGCTGTACTACACTGTCTGAATATTTCATTGGCTAGCAGGTAGCGGGAATTAAAACTCTTCTCAGATTAGTTTTGTTTTTGCAGAAACAAGCAAGTTTTTTCCAGCAAATATTGATCTAGGTTGACCAGGCCTTAATACTTACAAAATCTATCATAAAAGCCTTTAGAAAAACCTCAAGTAAAAAACATTGATGAACTACTTTGATTTCATGGCTACAGAACTTTAATTGTTTATTATAGAGTATTTTTGATTATTTATATAAAAAAAGAATTTTTATTCCAAAACATTGCTTTGCACAAATACATGGTAAAACTCTTAGGAAATCAATGACAATCAGTATGTGTCAATGTGTCACATTTGCCTTAATGTAAAAGTTCAATACAATTTCAATGTAGTTTTAGCCTCTCTGGTGTGTTAATGAAATACAGTAATTCAGCAGGAGATTATTAATTAATTTTTTAGAATTAGAATTAATTAATTTTTTATCATTTTTTTCTGTTTTTTTTTTTTATAAATTTATTCATATCTTGCATTTTTTAAAATCAGATATAAATGAAGAATGATACAAATGAATTAATATATCATTGTACGGTATTATTTTGCCAGGTATGATGTGGTCCTGGATTAACATCCATGTTGATCCTGGAACATCATTTTTGTTTGAAAATGTATTCCATACCTATTTCCTACTCCTAATCCCAACCATAACTGTAAATAATTCCCAAAATTAGAGGAAAATCATATTTGGATGACAATCATGTAGAAGTGCATAAACCATAAACTGTAAACATATTCCTTAATTCTGATTGGCTGAATGGAATGTTGTTTTAGGATCAACATAGATGTTAATCCAAATCAGGTTGGAGATATATCATCTGCGTACCTTAACATAATGAAAAAAATAAAGCATTATCCCATTATTTATTTTCCAGTAAGCAATATCCAAACATTTATGGTAATAAAACAAATAAAATAATGAAGGAAGAATGCAAAAACATGTAATAATTCATGACAGTATAGGTTATGGTTGGCTTCAGGCAAGTCATTGACTTTTATTTAGCAAACAAGCAAGTGAAACACAGCATATGATAAATGCAGCGTTATATGTATGTTAAATAATTTAGTTTTACTGTGATTTGTTTTGAGTTGGGAAGGTCACTTTTTTATCAAAGTACACAGAATATGAAAACTCAGGAGCATGATTGTTTTTTTGTTTTGTTTTTTGCACAGAAACTATTTACAAAATATTCTTACATACTTGATATTTTATAAACTGAACTCCCAAACAATAATGGGGCAGTTACACAATTGGCATGTTTAAGATCTGTTTGAAAATCAATGATCTTCACTACAAAGAGGGCATCAGACAAGAAGCACTAAATTAAATTCTGGTGTTCCGCGCCATGTCTATAAAATATACAAATTTATTTTACCACAGTATTTGCAATGGAGTATCTGCACTTACCTAC
This sequence comes from Danio rerio, assembly GCF_052040795.2. Classification (NCBI taxonomy): domain Eukaryota; kingdom Metazoa; phylum Chordata; class Actinopteri; order Cypriniformes; family Danionidae; genus Danio; species Danio rerio. The sequence continues at coordinate 58,238,383 of NC_141021.1, forward strand.
TGCTCCTGATGGCGCTTGCATATAAAATTGATCTCAGTTTATGCCTGAACAACTAAATAAAGGCTTATGTCTATGTGAAGTCTATGGTGTATAAGGGTCCTTTGTTGTGCATATAGCTCATTGCTGCAATCAGAGATTTCCATAATCTTCATGCACTTGGCCCTCGTCTAAATTCTCATAAATCGAATATGAATGGCTTCTCATGACTTCATACGTGTCTGTAGATTTAATCTCTGTGCTCTTCTGTATGCCCTAAAAATGAATGACAATATTAATTTACTTGACAGTTCTGAGTAAAATGATGTACATATTAGAAATCCGACAACATCATTAGTAAGGATCATTCATTTTGATTTTGGTCAGAATCATCAATGTGTCTCACCTCCTCTTTGAATCCGTCACTTCTGTCTGCAGATGTTGCTGCTGCAAAACATTAAAAAGAGTATTGGCTTCATGTTTATTTGAAACAAGCTTTTAATTATTTTGATACTTGTGTGTGTGTGTGTGTGTGTGTGTGCGCGAGTGGGAGTGTGTTTGTGCGCACATACTTTCTGATGTTTTGACTCTCTTCCTGTACAGGTGAACAGTGATTAAACCAACCAAAAGTATGATCACTGCCAAGCCCAGACCAACAGCAGCATATGGCGAAGTGTGTACAGATGCTGAGGAAGTGAGAGAGAGAATTGATTATTGGTTTTGGTTACATGTGGAAATTCCCACTAAAAATTCAGATGTACCTTCTTAAAATCCTACAAATTTTACTACGGGGGTGTTGAATGCTCGATTCTGATTGGCTGCTAAACATGTGCGGTTATATTTTTGTTAGGGGAACACACAGCTAAAGTATTGCCAGGCAGGTTTTGATTGCATTACAGTTCCTTATCACTATGCTGAATGATTCCAGTTATTTCACAGCTGCTACTTTTAGTAAAAGGTTTGTGAGAAACAAATGCTACACACAGGAGCAGTTTGAGGACAAATGTCTGAAATGCAACATCTGAACAATGTATTTTGGTGTGTTATTAGTAGGGCTGGGCAATTTGGCCTAAAATCAAAGTCTAGATTAATTGATCATTTTAACTCCATTATGATTAATGAATAATTATTTTAGTAACTTTATTTATTTATTTATTTATTTATTGCCCTCATATTTCACTGACAGGTTTTGTACAGTAAATATTCTCATAAATTACAAATAAGAGATTTTTGAATGAAATTACAATGCCTAAAACCAACAGAGAACTTTTTCTTATTAAAAAAAAGTAACAAATAGCTTTCACTTTTGGACACAAAATAAATTATTGTTATGCAGTGTTCACACCAGACGCAGAACGCTCGGATAAATTGAGCTTTTTGCGCCTAAATAGACGTGTGAACATTTTGAGTTTACTCGCTTCATTTGCGCGTCAAATCCGCTTCATTCGCTCGTCAAATCTGCTTCACAATAGACGCTGATTCGCGTCATGGGCAGGGCTTCTGTGTGCCTGGTGACTGTAGCTTCTTTGCTAAATGGCTAAGAAATTGAAGGCTGAAAAACAGCTTCCATACTTGCCGTGTCTGAGTTCACTTCATTCTTTCAGAGGTGCACCCAGCTCTGTGAGTTTATCAACTCCTCCAGAAACTATACCTGGATGATGGAAGCTTCCAGCATGAATTCCGACTGAGCCGAGTTTGATGAACTGTTGTCTGGTGTCGGCAGGAGGATTTCCCCCTGGGATACCAACAACAGGCGCTACGGCATAAGTAGGGCCAGACGAAATCTGCTGACATTTTTTTTACTGTTTCTGTGCAGAGTTTTGTTAAAAATCGCACTTGACACTTGAAACTCGCACTTGACACTTCTTACGTGTCTGGTGTGAGCGCAGCATTAGTGTCTTTCATATTTAAAGTAGTAAATAAGCTATATCTTTTCTAAATAAAACAACTCTAGTATATCCTGTAAATAGTATTTTAAAGTGCATTTCTTGCATCTTCTGTAAACAAATTATTTTATTGTAAATAATTTTAATATATCGGAAAATATGCCGTATCAATGCATCCCAGAGCAGCTTCAAATCATTGTCAGTGTAGTGCAAAGTAATGCTTAAGAATAGGTCCATCGTCCTACTTGACAAGAGATTAGATGTGGCTGCAAAGTGGCCACAGAAATATAAATAAGCCTTAGCGTTTAACAGAGCGGGGTCATGTGATATCCAGATGCGATAGTGAAAGTAATTGAAAAAATCAACTTGCATAAATTATAGGTTCTGAATTGTCGAATTTCGATTAATTGCCCAGCCCTAGTTATAAGAAGAATAATTAACTTTAGTCCATTTAATTATTATTAATATTAAATCATATTGTGGTTGTGAATTATTTTTTTAATAATTCAAGCGCCCATCATCAGTTGTTCCATACTTAGTGTTAGTTTTTTCCCCATAAAACACTGAATGAACATTTCAAGCACTACCGGTCAACAAATCTCTTCGTTTTGTAACTGTCACAAATAATATATAGCCACATTTGAGTTGTAATGGCTTTTAATTTCTTTGTCAAACTAAAAGAAACTAACCATGCGTTATTAAAGGCTTATAATATACCGGATTAAAATTAGGTTTCATAAAGTTGTCACCTGAAACTGAGGGTGGGAATGTGAGGCTGTCCAGGGTTGAATATCTGCAGGTACTGCTCGCTGTGGTGGACGGAGACTCTGAGGATAGTTCTGGTTGTGTGTAGGTTGTGTGTGAATCCATGAATGTATGCATGTCTGTGTATGCTTGTGTGTATGTGGCGATGCTTTCATTAGGATCTGCATAGGAGAAGAAAAAATAAATAACTGAGAAAAATACAAATGACACTGGAAAAAGTCATTCTTACCTTTAGAGACTTCCAGTATGACTTTCTCATATGTGTCTTTAATTGATCTCTCCACACCACACCAGTAAATCCCAGAGTCTGACTCTTGTAGATCAGCGATGGTCACAGTAAAGGAGCCATCTCCTAAATCTTTCAATCTGTATCTCCCTACTTCTGCTTGTTTCGAAGAGACAAGAGCACCGTCTTTATATGTGCATGGATCTCTGCAGAAGTACTTGAAGTTATCTGAGGCCCATTTATGGGAACATATAATTATCACAGATTTTCCAATGTATTCTTGTATGTTAATATCTGCAGAAGTTGCAATACCAAATCCTGTTGGATAAAATGAATGCACAATATTTCAATTCATTTCAATTTGAAATCAATCAAATCAGTCATTGCAAAATCAATTGGACTTTCACTCCTGCTGGTGGATTAATTTGTTGAAAAACATTTCTATAAGAATTAAATTTTGCTTTAAATTTTTATATTCGTTATCCTAAAAATGAATTTATAATGCAAATTTAATAATAAGGAAATGTTGTGTCCATTAGACCCTGAACAGAGACTAGCAGTATGTCAAATACACGAAGACACAAACACACACACACATAACAGCAGCATGGAGCCAGTTTACAATAGGCAACAGAAGTGATTGTCAAGCACCCGTCATTATCTGTCTTTATATTATGCAGTTTGATTGTCAAAGAGCTCTGTGTTGCGAGATGAAGTTAATTAGTTTGGCAGAGATTTTGTCTTTACTTGTATGATGACACTGAATTGTCAAAACCCCTCTCAAAATGTCTGAATTTATGTTGAGCGAATATTTCGGAGGCAGAGTTGTGATTGAGCAATGTAAGCTTGTATTTATTTTTTTGAGATGCAAAAATTTCAGACTGTAAATCTGATCAAATATAAAATTGCAGATTGATTTGAAAATTTCAAACCCAAACAGCTGAGTCTTGTCCATTTTTAAGAAACAGCTGAAGACGCCATCAGTTTTGTCAACACATAATCTTTTCATAATAGCACTTCCTATTCTGTTCTTAACATATCTGTTTGCGCTGCTTATGTGTTTTATATAGACAATATCAAACTCACAAATGCTAAACTAGCCAATACTTGTCACTGCATACAAATGGTATTTTTCTGGTGATTTAAGATTTTCATATACTCCTTTGTAAGTTGCATTGGATAAATGTATCTGCTTAATAAATATATGTGAATAAATTTAATTATAGCTTTAAACCATTAATTAAATCTGGTCACTGTGGTGCCCAACTATAGAAACAATCTCATATTAAATATTATATCAATCAGTCAATAATTTGGCAGCTTAATAGAAAACAGGAATTACTGCTATTTTTACTGACTGTGATAAATGTGTAGAAAACTGACCTGACAGAAAGATCCAGAGCCAGAAAGCACAGAATAACTTCATTTTGAGCAGTAATTCTGCTGAGTCCGAGCTTTGCACTATGTAGGATAGACTGAGTAGTCTTTAGGTGTCCAACTGAGATCACACTTAAAATAAAGGTGTTTTTTTTGTGTCTTCAAAACCATAAAATACCACGAAAACATGCATGGTTTAGTGACCACTTCCTTTCTAATACTAGAGTTGTTTCCCATTGGTATGTTTTAAAAGGGTATTTTTGAAGAAGGCCAATCTGTATGAGAGATTCTTTATCTGGCAAAGAACCTCGATAACTCCATTGAAATTGATTAAAGTGTCATTTTTTATTTTTTTGTGACAAAAGTTCAAAATCACCAGTAACAACCCCAAAACAGGGTTTTTCCATTGAGTATTTCAATGACTCCCTGTAAAGACTTGAATGTAGCTCACTGCATATCATACTGGTATTGGGAAAATTAATTGAATTATAGCTTTAAAACATTAACAAATGTCAATGAACTGAACTTCAAGTTTATATAATAGGTGTTTGTACGAAACATATTTACAGTACAAACTAATTATGGAGTCGTTATTTTTTCAGTTGGCAAAATGACAAGATGGTAACATTTAAAGTGACCGCTTTATTGTCAGTTCACATATACAAACATACAGAGAATTTATATTGCATTACTCTCAGAGTAATGGGTGCATAGAGATGACACAAACAACAAGTAGCAGCATAAAATATACAAATATACATTGTCCAATATACAAATAATACTTTAAATGAAATTGCAGCACAGGATGTCATCAGAGAAATATATTTGAAACAGGACCAGGTAACGGGCAGTAAGAGGAACAATGAAAAGAAAGTTAGTTTAGTCACATGTATTTGTTGTTCTACAGTTTACTTCCTGATTGCTTGTACATAAATGGGTTTTTGGTCGTACAATCATCAGAATCTCTGAAACTTGTGCAACATTAGGATCTAAGATTTTGATTCATTTACAATAAACATGCATCTCCACCCCCCCCCCCCCCCCCAAAAAAAAAAACACACAATCTGTTATCAATTAACTTAGACATACTAATTCTATGAATCATACATGCCTCTGATAATTGGTTTCAATTAGTAGGCAGCCAGAAAGTGCAAACAGAATTGTAAAAAAGCAATTATTAAAAAAAAATAATGATAGGTCAACATATTTAAAGTTACTCTTGTTAGTTATCAAGCCAACTGATTTTTTTTTTCCGTTAAAATGTGCCTTTGTTACTGAAAATTACATTTACACAGACAACACTGCATCTGTTTTAACGCTATAGCATTATCTGTCTTAATTGGTAGTATAACAAGGGTATAAACAAAGCTTAGTAGTTAAATGCTAGATAGATATAGCCTACACAAAACATCTGTAGGGTAAAATAATATACTGTTTTTCTGCTGCAATATGTAAACATCGAATTAATGAATACAGTTTATTAAAAATGTAAATTGCTACAATAATGTTATGGGATTTTTTTCAATGTAGGCTCAATCTGAAAACAAACCCCTGTATAAATTTCTGTAGATCATCAATTATATAGCCAGAGAAACATATGGCTGCATTTTGTCTTTAAAATGAGCGCTATGGGGCGGTATGACGCTGTTCCTTTTTTGCTCTTACCAGCTGACCGCTTACCTCCGTGTGGACAGCTGTGCCACTGTTACCAGTTTGCTCAGTAGCTCGCCATGTACGTGGGGAGACTTGTGACGTAAAGTGGAGTTTACCGCGATGACAGGGTTCGAGTCTGGTAAAATCGGAAAAGTTGTAAAAATCAGGCTGGAGTGAGGGCTTGACTTTTTCTGGATCGCTGTTGGTTGGGTTTGGGGAAGTGGGTGGGTGAGTCAAATGGTGCTTTTTAAAACACTATTGGTTGGGTTTAGGGAAGGAGGAGGCTGGGTCAGTTGATTGGTCAGTCAGTCAGCACATAGCGGCCTCTGGTGGCGTGAATGGCACTACTGAGAGAAAATGAGATCTTAAAAAAGCATACACAGCGGACACTGGTGGATTCGCCAAAACAAAAAACTGCAAGAAACATAGCTCCTGGAATGTGTTTGCCCCTTTTCAGAAATGTATATAGGAGTACGTTCAGAATGAGCCTGGGTTGGATTTTTTAATCCAACCTAATCAGCGCTGTTGTTTGGAGATTGTTTGGTGCAGCTTGGCTGAAAGGAGAGGAGGGAATATGGTGGGGGATCTTGGTTTTGATTGGCTGTATGAGTTTTAATCACATTGCAATAAGTGGAGTGTGTGCTGATCTGCTGCGGGGTCTCTGTGATCTCCTCATAATCACCAGCAGCCTGTTGATTCAGCGACGTCTTAAATATAGTGAACAAGACAATGTTTAAGTTACTTTCATTTCTGGCATGTTACATATGTTTGATGATCATTATTAGATATGATGTAAGTTAAATTAGCATGCATTGAAATTCAATAAATGACCTACACAGATAGCAGTATGAATATAATGCCTGTATTATAATTCATTTCACTTAGAAGTCAGAATTTCCAAAGATAAATTGAGAAAATAAAATAATAATAAAAAAATTCAACACTTAAGTTTTCTTCCTCACCTCTGTAGTATATGTGGTGCTTTGCATTTCCGCATCAGCTAAAGTTGGAAACAATGAAATGTTTTAGCTGACAGATTATGTGGAAGACTATATTTAGAGAATGCAGCATATTGTCACTTACCATCAGAATTGTGTGATTTTCTCTTTCGCATGTAAACTAAACAGAGAACTACCGCAAATATAATTACTACGAGAGTTAGAATGATGGGAGTGAACATCTGATAATCTAAAATCAACAGAAACACTTGATTAACAGTCCCACTAGCATTGCAGAATTATCTCAACCTTCAAAAACTTAAACATTGTAATGGCATCCTCAAAGTTAACACAAAAATTAACTATTTCTGATTATTTGCTTACCCCAGGCCATCCAAAGTGTATTTTCATAACAAATTTAGGAGTAGTCATTTTTACGCTTTCTGATTAGAACTCAATTATTATGGATACTTCCGCATTGCAGAATAAGGCGAATTACACCCTATAGTGTGCAAAAAAATAAGTAAAACTCACCTAATTGTGTAGTATTCTCATAAAAAGCTGGTCTGGATGAAAACGCAGAATATTTAAATTCTATAAAAGAAGAGTAACATTATCCTATAATATTTTCATTCATTCATATAGACAAATGGGTGCAACATACTGATTAACTGTTACCTGCTGTAGAAGAACTGGAGAAGTCATCAAGTGTTGAAGATAAAAAGATTTCAGTTTTTGTTGTGGATTGAGGATCTGTCACTGTTTTTGGAATTTTGGGTTGTTTTAAAGTTTACACTCTTAAGCAAATTAACATATAGAGAGTATTTGATATGCAAATGAGTTTTTGCACTGCTAATACTATGTATCATCCTTACCTTTAGATACTGTCAGATTGACTTTAACATATGTGTTTTTTATTGATCTCTCCACTCCACACCAGTATACCCCAGAGTCAGACTCCTTTAGATCAGTGATGGTCTCAGTGAAGACTCCTTGTCCAAAGTCCTTCATAGTGTATCTTCCTTCAGTTGACTTGTCAGAGTTGACTAAAATATCATTCTTGTCATTACATGGATCTCTGCAGAAAAACTTTTTGTTGCTTGAAGCCCAGCTATGGGAACAAGAAATATTGATGTAGTTTCCCGCATCTCCATGTAGACTACTCCCATCAGTAGCTGAAACAGTTTGATGGAAATGTTAATGGTAATTACATTTATTACCAAATAGTGATGTTAATAAGTGTCAATTCAGTTAATTAACATGCTGGAAAGTTATAGTTCAGTTAAAAAGAAATGTATACATTAGAATCAATAAAATATAAGCATGAACCACATTAGAAAATATTGAAATGTTGTTTTAAAAAAGTTGACCAGATATTCCAGAACCTGTGGTTTTGGCAGATTGGCTTTATTATGTGCTAAAAAGAAATGTTAATTTTATTGTCAAAATGATCAAGGGTGTGACACAGTAGGTAGTGCTGTTGCCTCATAGCAAGAAGGTTGCTGGTTCGAGCCTCAGCTGGGTCAGTTGGCGTTTCTGTGTGGAGTTTGCCAGTTCTCCCTGCGTTCGCGTGGATTTACTCCGGGTATTCCGGTTTCCCCCACTGTCCAAAGACATGTGCTACAGGTGAATTGGGTAGGCTAAATTGTCCGTAGTGTATTAGTGTAAGTGGGCATGTGTAAATGTTTCCCAGGGATGGGTTGCGGCTGGAAGGGCATCCGCTGAAAATAGGACCTACTTAACAAGTGGAGTAGACCAAAAGATCCTTAAAAGCTAGTCATTATGCGGACATCCAAAGAAATTCAAAATCAAATGACAAAGATAATAATAGAGATCTACCAGTCTGGAAAAAGTTCTAACAATATTTCTAAAGCTGTAGAACTGCAGCAAACCAGAGTGATGGCTATTATCAAAGACTATATTATACACAAGACACGTCACTCAAATAGTTTTGAATGGGTAAAACTGTAACAGTCAATATGGCAAATGAAGCCCCACCTACTAATACAGGAACCAATCATTAATCTCTATAGACTGACTGAGACTGACGGCCATTATTCAGAGAATGATAATGTGTAGAGTTTGGGCAACTTGAAAAAATACAGATTTTGTTTGATTTTAAACTTTTAGAACCAAAACTTTTTAGACCGTTGTTTAATTTTATTGGTGATTCCAAATTTGTAATGTAATCATAAGCTTGGCAAACAGTTTTGGAGAATTTAATGTTTCCCCATTCAACAGAATGCCCAAGCATACTGCCCAAGAGGTGTTTCAAAGATGGCCATCGAGTGAAATTACTTGCCTTAAAGGGACTTTGCCGTTATCTACACATGGCAAAAACATGGAACAGTGAAGAACCTTTCCTGGAATTTAATTACCGCAAGAGATGAGCGACAGCTCATCCAAGAGGTCACAAAAGCCCCCTCAACAATATCCTCAGGGTTCAACGCTAAAGATTAGGGATGTAACGGTATTGTAAATACCGTCATACCGCAATATTAATTTTTTTCGATATTACCGAAGTCGCATGACTCGGTAAAACTATAGGTCTTCTGAGAAAATTTGCTCAGGCGAATGAAGCGAACGGGAGGTAGCGAAAACTACAATTGCCATCAGCCCATGCTTGACCATCATCCCTTGCGGTCTGTTGTCGCTACAGATCCAGTAATGCGGAAATGGAGTGTGCTGCTAGAAGCGGGGATGAAAAGAGCTGGAAAACTCTAAAGCAGGTCGCACACCAGAAGCGGCGCTCGGCGGCGCGCCGCGCAGCGCCACGCAGCGCCACGCAGCGCCACGCAGCGCCATGTATTTTAGAATTCTAAACATAGGTTTCTATCAGGATACACAGACCGGCGCCGCAAGTCGGCGGCTGTCGGCGGCGCCCGGCGACGGCTCAGGACGCAGTTCATTTTTCAACCGCGCCACAGAGCGCCATCTGATTAGTTTCATGTTAAATATCATTCGAATGTGCGCGTCTGGTGTGTGATACTTATAAACTGTCATGTACATCTGAAAACGGAAGCGGGGCTGCAGACATTCACCTCTCTGATTGGGGCTTTTCCTGAATATTAAGTAGCCTAACACGCACAGTTCAGTCCTGCATTATCTCCGTGTAAGTTCAGACTTCGCAAGTTTGATCAAGGCTGCAGTCTCTTCTTCTCAGTTTGATATGGAAAAGCAGATTATACCGAGGACACGGGTAAATCTTCAAAGGGAACAGTGTACTTTATAACTTCATTCACATCACCCTGGCTTCGTTGTTTCACTTTCTCAACAATAAAATGTAAACATGATTTAAAGAACTGCCTATTTTCATTTTAATATTAGCAACTTAGACAGCAGACATGTTGAGGCGTCGTGCTGCATAAGATGAGCGTCATCTTCACTGTGTGGATATTTATAACAAAACGGAGCTGATAACAACTGCCTCCTTTCAATTTCAGTGAAAATACGAAACACAGCCTCTCTTTTGCTGAGTATCAGTTTTAAGAATCGATAATGGCCATTTTAAAAGTATAACAATATATACAATAATATACAATAAGTATACAATAATAAACAATTATATACAATAAGTTTATACATTATAGGAAATAAAGGCAAGCGATCAGTCAATATACAGAATGTACGTGCTTACATTAATCATTAACTTATCTTTGCGCTCAGCCAAAACACGTTACCTGAGAACAAGTAATAGATTCCAATGCCCAAAGTCAGGGAATATGTCGTTAGATAAAGACAAGATAAATGAAATATCCCGTTTAATAAATATAGTGAGATTAGATCCAGCGGGAGATGCTTGATGAGAAGTCCGACCAGCAGAGCTCTCATCTGGGTAGATGGGCTGAGTGTGATTAAATGTTGAATGTGATGAGTTTTCAACAATACTAAATTGAAACTTTATTTTTTTTACATGGTTTAATAATTTTTTGTTATTAAAATTGAAGTTCCTGTTTCAAAGCTTACAGATAGATGGCTAATTTGTATGTCATTGACACTTTTGGCACTTTTTTGGAGTATTTTCATAAGTTTTGTTTTTTCCTGTAAATGATTCAATAAATACCGTACCGTGACATTCATACCGAGGTATTACCGTACCGTGAAATTCTGATACCGTTACATCCCTACTAAAGATATTTTCTACTGGCCCGATTGGACCAGTGGTTCAGATTTTTACCTGTCCTGCCAAAATTTTCACAGGCCCCGCACCACAAAAAAAAAAAAGCCAATATAGCTATTTCTAGCAGTATGGAAAATGTGCAAGTATTTCATTGCAAAACAAAAGGTGGCTGACTTAAAAGTTTGCAAACTATGCAAAACATCACTTAATTTTTCATAGTGTTGTACCCATGTAAATGTCTGTTTCCACAATGTTAGAAACAGATGTTTTCTTTTAGCCTTTTAAATTGATGTGGCTATCATGTTGTCGTCTCTTCACAGTGCTGGTTATTACCAGGTTACAGAAAAAAATAATGTGCTCACAACATCCAATCTAATAAGAGGAACCGAAAAGCAATATGGTGTTTATGACTTCACAGAAAAGGTAGCATTTAAAGACATAAAAGCACAAATTGTTTCTGGATTCTAAGACTGTATTTGCATGCAGCTGACAAATAGTCGCAGGCAAACTCAAATTTAGTGACAAGGCAGCACTGGTCCGGTCGGGCCATTAACCATTCTGTCTGCTGCCCCGGGCCATCGGGCAGTCCTTATTGTTGGGCCCTGATTCTGTATATAATATATTACTGCTGGCCTCATTTGCTTTGGTTGAGTGTTCATGACTCCACCATAAGATAAAGACTGCGCAAATATGGTTTACAAGGCACAGAAGACTAAAACATGTTGGAAGATTTGTGTCTGTGTAGGGTAAAAGTAACACTGTTGAAAAACAAAAAACAAACAAAAAAAAAACACCATACCAACAGTAAAATGTGATGGTCTGCAGCTATTTTACTGCTTTGAGACCTGAAAGACTTGCTATGATAAATGGAACCATGAGTTGTGCTGTGTCCCAAAATATCCTGAAGAAGAATGTCTGTCCATTTTTTTGTGAACTCAAATTGAAGCAAATTAGGATTCTGGAGCAGGACAATGATCCAAAGAACACCAGCAAATCCACTTCTAAATGGCTGAAGAAAAACATAATGAAGACTTTCAAGTGGCCTAGTCAAAGTCCTGATCTGAATCCTATTGAGATTTTGTGGCATGACAAGATAAGTGGGCCAAAATTCCTCCACAGCGCTTATTGTGTAGCATACTTATTGCAAGTAATAAAAATGCTTGATTGCTGTTGTTGCTGGTTATGTTGGCCGAACTTGTTATTAGGTTTAGGGGCAAACACTTTTTTTTAAACGGGGCTATGCAGTTTTGGATTTTGTTTACCCTTAAAGAGCCCATATTATACATGAAATAGGGTCATATCTTGGTTGTAAGGGTCTCCAACAACAGTTTAATATGCATGCAAGGTCAAAAAACACTTTCATGGTCTTATAATCTGCATTTATTTTTACCTAATTATCCCAGCGACTCCTGTATGAATCGTTCAGGGATTCATTTGTTCCCAAACCCCTCCTTAGCGCGAAGCTAATCTGCGCTGATTGGACCAATGACAGTCTGTTGCGATTGGTCGACTGCCTTCAGTGAGAGAGTGAAATGCCAAACAGCTAATCAGCAACATAAAAGTAATCACAGTTCATACACGCTTGATAGTGTAGGCGTGGATTTTAGCTGCCAGTGGGTCAATGTAAATACAGACTATGGACTTGAAAATACAGACGACTGACTATTTTATTGAACAAAAACTCCAAAAACAGTTGAGGAGATCTCCTTCTCACTCTGCTCTTTTCACAGACACACACACACACACACACACATACGCACTTAACCCTGCTCCGGACGACAACGCGCGCGCACACACACACACACACACAAACACACACACAAACACACACACCTCCGGACGACAGCGCGCGCACGCACACACAGACACACACACTAACGTTACTCCCCGTCCACGGAGCTCCGTTAACGCAGCACGCGTCGCGTTTTTAACGTGACTTTGCACACGATAAGAGAATATAGCCAGTTAACCTGATACAGTACACGCGGTTACAAGAAACAAATCAAAACTAAATACATTTGCAAGCTAGAGTCAACGAGGCAACTTTAATCGCACGTACTTACATTTAAGAAATGGAGGAAGAAACCCATCCTGACGTCTATCAGTAAGTTACTCTTTACTGATCCTTCCTTTAACAAACGCTGATGAAGTATTCTTTGTAGCATGTAGCTTCCAGAAGTTTCCAGTAGTTTCCAACTGCTTGGCTATAATGCTGAGGTTTCATCTTTGGGTAGAGACTCAATATATCCTTTTGCAGTGTGACTTCAATCGACCGGCATGTTTGTGTGTGTGTGTTTGTGGGTGTGTGTGTGTGTGTGTGTCTCGGTTTCTGCGTCAGAGGGCGGGGCCTCAGGTTTGAAATCTCCCGGGTTTGCGCGTGCACGTGAATAACTTGGTTTCGTTCGTACGTCATGGCGAAACACCTAATGAATCCGTATCAAGGCGACTCGTTTGAAGCACTATGAGTCGACTCTTTTTTTAGATGAATCAACCGTTTTTAACACTGTACACTAACAGATTTAAGCCTTAGCTGGATACTCCACTTCACTTAGAGCTGTGTTACACACTACATGGAGGGGAATTTTCAAAAACCCATAATATGGGCTCTTTAATAATAACCTTCATTTCAAAACTGCATGACATGTTTACTATCTAATATTTCAATTTGTTTGATACATTAAAGTGTGAGAAACGTGCAAAATCCGTGAGTGGTTTTCACACCACTGTATGTTCTGTTAACTCTGTTTACATGGTTAACTTACATGGTTTACATAGTCACTTTTCTTATCTATGACTTGTACAGTGTGTGAACACTATTCAGACAAGCGTATCAAACCAGTTACTGGTCATTTCAAATAGGGATACAAACACATCAGTAAAAAAGTTTCTACAGTACATATTACAACAACAGTGGAAATATAAATATAGAGAGCTCACCTGACAGACCAATCCAGATCCAAAGAACACAGATTAACTTCATCTTTGGTGAATAAACCTGTTAAATTCCGCTTTATATTAGTGCTTCCTGGTTCAGGTTCAAGTTAACTGCCATGAAGATTCTCATTAATATGCACAGATTTTTTAGTTCTTGAGAAATATACGATATCTAATGTCAAAACGATATACAATGTCTAAATGTTTAAATCATAGAAGACCTCATGAATGTACTTGAACAGCATCTGCTTCCTGGTTTAACACTTGAAGCCCTTTCGCAGATATCTGGTTTGTGTTTCCTGTCACAGTTTCTTGTGAGACTAATTTTGTCTGAGCAGTCTGATGCTAATCAGTGTGATGTAGTTGGACATACATTATTTCAGCATGTCTGTGAACCACTGATGTGTGTATGCATATATGGAGTAAGATTAAAGTGTGATTTTTATCAGAGCACCCTTTTTTGCTGTAGACTTCAGAACTACACTTAGTTTGGCTGCAAGTAGCATCTTTCTTTATTGACCTGCATTCAAGACATTCGTCTGTGTTTTGAATCATTTGAATTGCAAATAATTTAGTTTACAAGATGTTTTGCATGCTTATAACAATCGTCCCTTTCTGAATAGGGATGATGAGAGATTTATGAGTGTGTGGTTAATGTCTTCGAGTGACTAACTATATGACCACATCCTCTGTTTGCTTGTGACATGAGCTTGTTGGTGTTATTAGCTTCTGATCTGAGATCAGTTTTTTTGGTATTAATTATTGTGGATAGGGCTGCACAACAAATCGTGAATACACCATTATCATGATATGAAATTACATTTATTTTATGCATTGGTTGTTTATCTAAATTTGACCAATCTTTATCCCCACCTCCACAGTAGTTGCTGTCTTGCTATTGGCTGGAAAAGTGAACCCAGAGCTGAACATAAACACTAATGGCGAAAATGACAGCAGCCAATCAGGGTTTTCAGTCATTCATAGTGTCTTAAAGACTAAATGTTTGCATCTTAACTCTGAATTAGTATTAACTAGGTCTGAAAATATATATTTTAGTGGTTTTAATATTCAATCATTTTCTTTTTGTGGTGGCCACAGCAAAATAAATGGCCAACTTATCCAGCATAGCTCATGTCTTTGGACTGGAAACCCACGCAAACACGGGGAAAACATGCAAAGTCCATACAGAAACGCCAACTAACCCAAGTGCTGCTCAAACCAGCGACCTTCTTGCTGTGAGACGATTGTGCTACCCACTGCCCCACCATGCTGCCCTGTTTTAAAATTCATTCATTCATTTTGTTTTCGGGTTAGTCCCTTTATTAATCTGGGGTTGCCATAGCAAAATGAATCGCCAACTTATCCAGCACATGTTTTTACACAGCAAATGCCCTTCCAGCTGCAACCCATCTCTGGGAAACATCCATGCTTATTCACACTCATACACTATGGACAATTTAGCCTACCCAACTCACCTGTACCGCATGTCTTTGGACTGTGGGGGAAACCGGAGCACCAAGAATAAACCCACGCAAACACAGGGAGAACATGCAAACTCCACACAAAAAGCCAACTGAGGAGCACTTCCTTCTGCGCCCCTGTGCGTTTTGTAAATGGCTTATTTGAATTTAAATGCATTATCTTTCTATTCCCAAAGATGACATGTTATTCACACTCTTATTTTAATGAATATAATAAAACAGTTTAATATTCCTTGAGAAATGGAAAAAATATTTATTTTCTAAGGGGATGTACTCAATTATGCTAGGAACTGCATATTTATTTATTTTATTATTTTAGAAATTAATAAGTTTTTGTCAAATGGCCCTCTTGTAATCATTTGATATAATTATGACCAAAATAATTGGAATTATATTTTCAATAATCGAGCAACCCTAATTCAGAGGAGGTCCTTCTTTCTTCTTGTGCATCGGTTCAGGCTGAAATAAAAACAAAGAAACAAATGTCCTTACAAAGAATAACATCTAAAAATAACTGATTGTTACGTCTATGTAAATTGCCTGTTCTCACTTTCCAATTATTTAAATGAGTGACATTTTTAAGATTGTATTTAGTTTTCGTATATACTTTTCATAAACTAGTGCTGGTTGTATAAAGAAGATGATCTTTGTTGCAGTAATTGAATGCTACTTTTTGAGGTACTTTTGGGAAACAGTCCAACCCCTAACTGACCTGCAAGGAATAACATTTCCCAGAAAATATGTAAATGATGTTAGACAGTAGTGCACTGTTTAAAAGGCAACAGTTTTGTATATGTGAGGTGTGGAAAACATAATGCAAATGCATTTTTTTACTGAGCTCATGGTCATTCGCTTGCGTTCAGCAGTTGACAGCGGACATTATTTTGTCTGAGAATTAGCGAATATTAAGCTTTTTCAGATCAATATGAAGTTCATCCTTCATTTAACAGGTGAGTAGCCTTTTTCTTAGCTCATGTTACACAAAATATTAATGTTCATTCAAAAATGAGCGTTCAGAAAAGAAATAATGCAAATTGGTGACGTTGACGGATATGGAAATCAGTAGCATTTTGGGCAAATCAAGTTTATGGCAATTCTGTCAAAAATTAGCAGTTTAGCAATATTCACTAGAAGTGTGAACCTACACTGGTCTCATGGTTCGATTACGATTATCATGCCATCGATTCGGTTCAATTCAATATCTCAGTGCATCACGGTGCATTGATGATGCGTTCCATGCACAATTTTATATTTTTTTTCACAGCACAGCAATTCTTGTACTAAAATATATGAATATATTTATATTATATACTATTTGTAATACAATTGTGCCCTTTAATACAAACAGTCAGATATATAAACTGTACCTTTAACACAAGCATTCATAGCAAAAGAAGAAATAAAAATATCCCGTTCGCTTTCCTTATCTGGCAAGGTCTTTCTTACACCCCTTTGATTGGTCACACGCTCAACAGAAAGGGCTGTGATTGGCTCTAACATGCTGGCACTCTTTACAGTTGAGTGACACTGACAAACGGCAGCGGCGAACACAGCTGATCCGTGATAGACTAGAGACACGGTGGTGAAAACTGCACGCTCTCGTGTCTGTATTTAGAAGTATCGCTGTAACAGCGGAGAGGAGAGGAAACAGCACGCCAGCCGTTTAAATGGGCCACAGTGAGAGAGAGAGAAATGCAGTTTACTTTTATTTTCTCAATCGCATTGAAATACAGTCTTCTGCTGTGTCTGTGAAAGACTGTCCAGCAAACACACACGCATTGAAACTGTCCACAGTTTCTCCCTCGCCATAGTAAGCTACGGCGACCTAACGCATATGAGGTAAATGACGTCAGTACATTATAACGGTTATGATTATTACTGAACGATACTGAATTGTCTGCATTGCGGTGCACCGAAAATTTATTTTGACACCCCTATTTTCCAGAAAACAGCACAATGTAGAGTCTAGTCTAGTCTACTAATCAAAACACATGCTGTGATTTATACAGATTTATATAATAACTGATGGATTTATCTCTTTAGCACTGCAGCTGATGTTGGTTGCATATAACATAGCAATTGGACAATGTCAGAAGAGCTACTACTGCTCTCCTTTGGCGAACACAAGCACCTGTGCTAATACCTCCAGTTATGTAGAGAGAGCCTGTCTTGGACAAAATACTGCCTGCATGGCCTATTCCTGCAACAGTAAAAGTTCTGGCTGCTCCTGCAAGCTCGGATCCTACAACTGCAGCATCAACTGCAACTACGACATTTATTCAGACCTCTGTGATTGCCGTGCGGAGACACACTCCTGCACCTGCCTTGGAGGTGTGTACAGCACACCGTCTTCTTGAGCTTCTTCATGTCAGATGTTTGAATTTAATTGTTTACACATTTCTTTAATTCTCTCCTTATAGATATGACAACTTCAGTCGGCTCTCCAAACGTATGTGGGAAATAATTTCTAAACAATTCCGTTACATGTAATGTGATCTGATGAACTATTTTCTCTTCTTTGTTTTGAGCAGCAGACAGTCGCAAGCACTACGAATCTGCTTAATCTGATATCCAATATGTCAGGTCAACTGTCTCCCACAGTGAGTAATGTTTCTGTTCTGAACCAACATAGGGTCATTATCAAAAACATTTAACCTTTATTTTTTGCTTGTATTGAAATAGTTTCAGTTCTATTCTACCATAGAAGTTGGTTAATGTTACTATCTCGCTAATAAAAATAACAATCTTCAGATTACACTTACAGTATTTTTGTGGTACTAAAAACTGGTGCACAGACATGACTCAATATAATAGCAGTGACTATACTACGTAATAACTTTTCAGCTCTGTGGACACACTTTTTTTGCAGAATTGTTAGATATTTTGCTAAAGATAATTTATTACCAATTTAATGCCATGTACAGTAAATTGTTTAACAAGAAAATGGATACATGAGTTGTATTGTTTATCTGGCACCTGATTAAATAAAGACTAAATCTTTTCTATTATATTACTCATTCATTCATTTTCTTGTCGGCTTAGTCCAGGGGTGTCCAAAATACGGCCCGCAATCAGTTTTGTGGCGGCCCGCGAGGCTTTTTATAAATATTAATAGAATCTGGCCCGCTATACAAAAATGAACGTAATTCAATTAATAACGCTATGACACGCCTTCAATTAGGCAGCAGTTCCTGTAATGAAGCAAAACAAACCGGCGAAAGCAGGACATTTTAGTCACGTTGGGGCAAAGAATATTTCTTCACAGAGGTCAGTGGAATATGTGTCTGTTTAATTTGCCAGGAATCAGTTGCATTAATGAAGGAATATAATATTAAAAGACATTATGAAACAAAACATCAGGCTTTCAGCTTTTACACTGGTGCCGAACGAGATCAAAAAGTACAACAATTAGCAGCTGCCCTGTCAGCTCAACAACAGCAGTTTTTTAATGCTAATAAAGAGCAAGAAAATTCTATGCTGGCTAGTTATGCACAGGAAACCCTTCACTGAAGGAGAATTTATATAGGAGTGTCTGATGAGTGTTGCAACTGTAATTTGCCTAGAGAAGATTCAAGATTTTAAAAACGTAAGTCTTTCTAGAAACACAGTTGAAATAATTAACACACACACACACACACACACACACACACACATATATATATATATATATATATATATATATATATATATATATATATGCGTGTCTGTGTGATGTAAAATTTGGCCCAGGACAACCTTTTTTTTTTTTTTTTTGCATCTGACCCTCGGCCCAAAAAGTTTGGACACCCCTGGCTTAGTCCCTTTATTAATCCGGGGTCGCCACAGCAGAATGAACCGCCCACTTATCCAGCCAGGGGCCCTTCCAGCCGCAACCCATCTCTGGGAAACATCCACACACACACACTCAAACTCTACGGACAATTTAGCCTACCCAATTCACCTGTAACGCATGTCTTTGAACAGTGGGGGAAACCGGAGCACCTGGAGGAAACCCACGCGAACACAGGTAGAACATGCAAACTCCACACCGAAACACCAACTGAGCCGAGGCTTGAACCAGCGACCCAGCGACCTTCTTGTTGTCAGGCGACAGCACTACCTACTGCGCCACTGCTTCGCCCTATATCATATTATAAATGTGTTATTTTATATAAACGTTATTATAAACGTTATAAATTAGTTTATTTTTTGCATAGAAATCGTTTGCATTCTACATGAGTCTCTCTTTGGTTTCTGATTAGGATGCTGGAAACTTTTTGAGTGTGGTTGATGCTGCTCAGATGAAGGTTTCGACTTCTGACAATCCTGTAGAAAAAAGTACATTGGTGTCATTTGGAAACGCGTATTTGAACGCCTTTGAGAATCTGGTGTCTGCACTGGTCGTGGCAACAGATAATATGACCGTGAAGAATATTGCTCTCAACAATACAGGTAAAGAGCACAGCTGCGTCTCTCTTTGCTAGTAGAAATCTGACATATAATGGCAACATATGCAAATCACACACAGTGTATCCGAAAATCTACACACAATATATTAAATGTATTTTATATTAAAAATAAAAAAGCTGAAAAAGCACATGTTCATCAGTATTCACAGCCTTTGCTCAATACTTTGTTGATGCACCTTTGGCAGCAATTACAGCCTCAAGTCTTTTGAATATGATGCCACAAGCTTGGCACACCTGTCTTTGGGAATTTTGGCCAATTTCTCTTTACAGTGCCTCTCAAGCTCTATCAGATTGGATGGGAAGCGACGATGTACAGCCATTTCAGGTCATTGTCCAGCTGGAAGATGAACCGTCGCCCCAGTCTGAGGTCAAGAGCACTCTGAAGCAGGTTTTCATTCAGGATGTCTCTGTACATTACTGCATTCATCTTTCCCTCTATCCTCACTAGTCTTCCAGTTCCTGCTGCTGAAAAACATCCCCACAGCATGATGCTTCCCCCACCATGCTTCACTGTAGGGATGGTATTAGCCTGGTGATAAGCGCTGCCTGCTTTTCTCCAAACATAACTCCTGGCATTAACTCCAAAGAGTTAGACCAGACCAGACCAGACCAGAGAATTTAGTATTTCATGGTCTGAGAGTCCTTCATGTGCCTTTTGGCAAATTCCAGGTGGGCTGGTGGCTTCTGTCTGGCCACTCTACCATACAGGCCTAATTGGTGGATTGTTGCACAGATGGTTGTCCTTCTGTAAGGTTCTCCAGGTTCTGTAAGGTTCAGCTGAATTAACCACAGGTGAACTCCAATGAAGCTGCTGAAACATCTCAAGAATGATCAGTGGAAACAGAATGACCTGAGCTCAATGTAGAGCTTTAGCCAAAGCCTGTGAAAACTGATGTACATGTGATTTTTCAGCTTTTTTATTTCTAATAAATTTGCAGCAATTTCAAAAACTCTTTTTGTTCACATTATCATTATGGACTATTGTGTGTAGAATGCTGAGGAAATAAATTTATTTAATCAATTTTGGAATAAGGCTGTAACATTAAAAATGTGGAAAAAAGTAAAGTGCTATCAATACTTTCCGGATACACTGTATATGGCATATTTAGCATAGCAAGTTTCAATTTCAAAAATGTCATATGTGAATTTCAAAATATTGCAAAAATGACATGTATTAGCATTTAAGCATTAGAATTACAAATAAATACATGAATCTTCAGATAATTTAGCTAAAGTTATATTTATGTATTCATATAATGGCCATTCATCATATTTGGGTGTATTTAATGTGTTTCAATAGTAAAACTATGATGCTGGGAAGAGTATCCATTATAGTAAAATAAATTATTCTTGAGAAATCCAAGAATCCATATTTTTTTTCAGTTTGTTCCCCCAAAAAAATGTTCTCCAGCAAAAGTTCAAATACCATTTTTAAATGTTTTTTTATTAATCTTACCCTACAAAGCTAAGATGTATGGACCTAAAATTCATGTGAAGAAGCTATGCACAGCAACATGTACAGTAAAACAGCCATATATCAACATGTAAGAGATTACATCTGTTCATAAGAGAGATTACATGTGTTCTTGATTTTCTACATCGTAGAAGTTACAGTTCTTGCGATTGGAGTCAATGCATCTGCAGCAGATATCCCTCCCATCTATACTAAAACGGCCCAATTGGAGATCGACCTAATTGGGATTGCCAAGCAGAGCATTTCAAGTATGTGGGAAGCTTGAGCACTCGTAAAAAATACAAATCTAAACTGTCTTTTTTTCTTTTGTCTTTCAACTAAATTATTTCTGCTATTTTACTTTACTGTATAACGTTTAATTTTAAATTTTACAGAAAGTGCTTCTGTGGCTTTCGTGAGCTACAGCGCAATGGACAGTATACTTAAACCTGAATTCTTCAACACTTCAGAAAACACAGTTAAAACCATGATGTCCACTGTGATCTCAGCTACTCTTTCCCAAACCAACAACACTGCACTCACCAAACCAGTCAACTTCACCCTCAAACACATCCAAGTGAGTTAATTTCATTGATTGCTATCAGTCAGTGTTGATCTACTGTAGCAAGGTTTCCTGTAAACCCAGAAAAAAGACTTCTTTGCTGATGCTGCATGCTTGTTGGTGCTTGTTTTTGCAGGGGTTTAACCCTAAGAGTTCTCTGTCCTGTGTGTACTGGAATGACAGCGAGTGGATTGTAGATGGTTGTTCTAGGTTAAACAGCAACAGCAGCCACACTGTGTGTTCCTGTGTTCATCTGTCCACATTCGCTCTCATCATGCAGACCAGCAGCAGTCCACCACCGGTACCAGAACATTTCTAGAGAGCATTGAAGAGCAGCACAGATCTGGCACTCATGTTCTCTGCATGTTTTCTCAGAGCGATCTGCTGGATCTGCTGAATCTGGTGTGTGTGATCGTGGGTCTGGTGTTCTTCAGTTTGGCTCTGTTGTCCTTTGCTCTTTGTCAGTGGAGTCCTGGAGTCAATAATGTGGCTCGAATCAACATCTGCATCAGTCTGCTGTCGGCTCACCTTCTGTTGCTGCTCACACAGAAGTTCCTGAGCCTCATTCGCCCTCAGCAGGTGAGAATGATGAAGGAGCTCTACAGCTCAGCACAGCCGCACTGAGAATCATCATAACCCTCTCTCATGCTCTCCAGGTGTTTTGTGTGGCGATAGCAGGCGTTCTGCACTTCCTCTTCCTCTCCGCCTTTGTGTGGATGTTCATTGAAGCTGTGCTGCTCTTCATCTGTGTCCAGAACCTATCACGAATCAGCTCCAAAAAGAAGGAGGTGCTTAGCAGTGGATTCCTGTGTGTGATTGGATATGTGCTTGCTCTAGTTGTGGTGGGTGTGTCTATTGGGCTGGTTCCAGAAGGATATGGCAGTGAACAGTGAGTTGGTGTTGTTTTGTTATTTTGTTTAGCAGGAAATAAAGCGCCTCTGGTATCTGATTAACCCTCTGGTCTGAGGGTGTTTTGGGGGCATGGAGTTGATAAACATATAATTAGTTAAAGTCTTAATAGGGTGTATGCATCTGTGTATTTTTCCCCTACTGATAATCTTCTGGTGAACAGTTAATGTGACTTTTCCACTGTTATGCAGTTCTTTTTACAGCATAGATGTTGTAATGTAATTAAAATAAATAAACTTCAGCATTCATTTAGTTGTTCAAGTGTAAAGCAAGATGAAAAGTCATTTATAAGCACGCACTGTCAATATCAGCAGGCGAGCGCAGAAACTCCATTATAAATACTGGAGTGAAATAAATGTCCATATTTTAAAGACATGGTGCGGAAAAATGCAATTTAATGCAGAGCTTCTTGTACATTCTGTGACCCACTTTATATCGGATATCAGTCCGATAGTGAAGATCATTGATTTTTTTTTTTTAAGAAAACAGACCTTGAATGCTGCGATTTTGTAACAGCATACAGTTCACTGGAAGCACTTTAACTGGGTTACTGAAAATTGAAAACCTTATGCATACACCCTATACCAGGGGTTCTCAACTGGTTTGGCCATGGGACCCACATTTTTACATGGTCATCAAGCCGCAACCTAAATTTTTATGAACTATAATATAATTTTAGGAACTATACTTAATTTGTATTTATTTGTTAACATAAACAAGTAGTGACAGATAAATCATAAGAAATTCACCAAGACTTACAAATAAACAATATTTTATTGCTGTCATTTTAACAAAATGGATCAAATTATAGAAATATTACAAAGTAAAAATGACAAATACTGTTAATTATAAACTATTTATAAAACATGTTTTCTGTTTTCTAAATGTCAACTTAATTTAGAGGGTTTAATGCTCTCTTATGAGAGCACCTCACTACATATATATATATATATATATATATATATATATATATATATCCATACTTTACATATTAGGGGTCGTACTTGCACTTTGACGCATTTGTTGCAATAATTAGATGAAACTTCACATGTCAAACAGTAGGGTTGTCGCGCACGCATTTCAAAATAAAAGTCCGGTATAAGAAAAATAAGTAAAAAACATAACTTTTGTTGTTTTTTGACCACACTCCGTGACCCACTGAAAATGTTAGTCGCGACCCACCAGTTGAGAAACACTGCCCTATACCACTGTAAACAGCAAAAGCTGGGCTACATTAATATGCTAGTTACATTTGCTGTCTGTACAACATTGCGTTTTTGCGAAATAATTGATTTTTACACGTGGTTAGTGAAAAATTGAATTTGAAAGTCACTAAAATAACTCAATGAAAAACAGATTATTTGTCGACAGGACTTTTGACTGAATTGTGTATTATGTGAAAATCATCTTGTCTACTTGCATGTAAAAAACAATATATTGATTTAACTTTAAGACACTGCAAAGCTCTATTGACATATATGCAAGGTATCAACATCACAGACAAGATTAAAATGTGTTTATTCAATATTTTTTTTCTTTCCTCAGATGCTGGATTAAAACTGCTGAAGGTTTTATCTGGAGTTTTCTGGGTCCTGTTTGTGTCATACTAGCAGTAAGTTCTAGCATGTGATGCATAGGCTTTTAAATGTATATATTTATTATTTATAAATTTATTATTTATATATATTTATTAAAACAAATTATATATTTTTTTCTGCAGTTAAACACGATTTTCTTCATTAAAATCGTCCTCACTCTGAACTCGACTCTCAAAAATCTAAATGCTGAAGTCTCACAGATGAAGCAAACTAAGTAAGAATCTGTTTTTTTCACTATTGGAAGTACCATTTTTAAAAGTTCTCACCCAAGCAGTTACCATATTGCCATAAATGTTTACATTTACATTTACATTTAGTCATTTAGCAGACGCTTTTGTCCAAAGCGACTTACAAATGAGGACAAGGAAGCAATTTACACAACTATAAGAGCAACAATGAATAAGTGCTGTAGGCAAGTTTTAGGTCTGTAAAGTCTAAGAAGGAAAGTATTAGTAGTATTAGTTTTTTTTTTTTTTTTTGGTACAGTTAGTGTGATATTCAGAGAGGCAATTGCAGATTAGGAAGTAAAGTGGAGACTAAATAGTTGAGTTTTTAGTCGTTTCTTGAAAATAGCTTATACTTATGTTTTATTTAATAAACAAAAATGCTCTTTGATTCTCTACAGGATTTTGGCATTTAAAACACTGTCTCAGTTTGTGGTTCTTGGTTGTCCTTGGATTCTGGGTTTCTTCACTAATGGCAGTGAGGTGCTGGAGATCCTCTTCCTGGTCTTGAACTCTCAGCAGGGAACCTTCATCTTCCTGATCTACTGTGTGCTCAATAATGAGGTCAGACATTTACTCAGTTTGAGCCTCTACTGTCTGCTGTCTTGCTATCTTGACATCTCTTCAGTGTAATAACAATTTCCAAATATCAGTTGAGTCAGGGGAAAGATGAGAATGCAGTAGATCATAATTAAAACAAACAAAAAAGTAACTAAAGTACAGCCAATAAAAGAGTAGGATGAATTACCAGACATACAATAGGGCCTTGGCTTAGCCCCCACAAAAATGACTAGGTGAACAGCAAAAAAGCAAAGCCTGGGAGGCTTGTGGAGCACAAACAAACAAATTGAAGGCTCAGAAGGTCAGGTCTGCACTGGGAAAAGGCCCAAGACACTGAGGCAAAGCATAAATCCAGGGAAGAGCCAGCAGGCCAGGAGAGAACAGGCAGAAGTTGGCTCTATTGCAAAGTCGAGAACTGGAGCAGACTCTGAAGTCATCCTTTCTATAGCACTTATAATGTAGATTGTGTCAAAGCATCTTAAGATATATAGAGAAAAGAGAAAGTCATGACAATATTTCAGTCTATGGTACATTCCATTACATCCGGCACACAGGACAGTTGTGGTGGAATGCTTGTCATTCAGTTCAGTTGACAGAAGTGGAGAACCGATCTTGGGAGAAACCAGGCTCAGCCGGGGTGACCAGTTCTCCTCTGACCAGTCTATGATGCCAGAGACCTGAGATATCAGAGGCCTTCACTTACACCATGATAGCACCCATCATGAAAACAGCTTACTCTTCCTTAATTAAAAAGATTAATACATTTCAGAGGTTAAATTGATCTGCAAAACTAACTCAGCTCTCCTCTTCTGCAGATCATGCAACAATACAAGCAGTGCTTCAGATGTCTTTGCTCTGGACACAAAAAATACTGAGGTCTACAGAATCACGTTCAGCAAATGAAATACAACATTATTGACATGTTTACTTTGAATGTGAAATGTCATGTCATCTGTTTATTAAACTGCATGGTTTTCTTGCTAGTGAGTGAAAAAAATAATATTGTAGCAGATTATTAATGATGTTAAATTAAATATGTGTTCATTTTACTCGTTTCATATTCTCAGTTCAATGTAGCTGTTTTTATAAAATGTAAGCGCATGCTTATTGTAAAGGGAAATAACAATTTTGTTGTTGTAATCACAAATGATGAGTTGTAAAGTGCTTTAATTACTGATCTTGCATAGTTATATTTTAGTTTGTAAAGCTCAGAATGCTGACTGATCATTTTAATTTGTGTTTTCACATGTTTGCATCATACAATGTCACATAAAAGGGTTAATGCATTTTTAGGAGGAAGGGCCATCTATCTGGATCTAGATACACTTTTAAAAGTAAGCTGTAAAAACTGAACAGCTAATGCATCTTCTGTAATTTACAGTAAATATCGTCATTTGGCTCAATATTTCTTAGCTTATTAATTATAAGATTTAATTTTGCTTTAATTCTGCTCGCAATCGTTTTTTTTTTTGTTACTTTAATGTTTGCTATTACAATAAGTATTATAATGTTTGAGTTTTAGGCATGCTTTTCCGGTTATACTCACACTAATTTGAGAAAAATACTGTAGTTTGAAATAAGAAATGGAGAAATCCGATGGAAGATGGCTTCATTCATTCAATTATTCATTCATACATTTTATTTTCAGCTTAGTCCCTTTATTAATCCGGGGTCGCCACAACGTAATGAACCATCAACTTATCCAGCATGTTTTACGCAGCCGATGCCCTTCCAGCTGCAACCCATTACTGAGAAACACTCATACACTCTCATTCACACCCAGTTCACCTATATTACATGTTTTTGGACTTGTATGGGAAACCCGGTGAAAACATGCAAACATCACACAGAAATGCCAACTGACCCAGCATGGGCTTAAACTAGAGACTTTCTTGCTGTAAGGCGATGTGCTACCCACTGCGCCACCGTGATGCCATAGCTTGATATACAACATTTAATGTTAAAACTTTTTTAATACTACAGGTTTATATTCCGCTTTGCTTTTGTTGTTGTAAAAATAGAGAGTCAGGTCTAAATGTTTTTGCATATTTGTTATTGTTGCATTATAATACCTAAATCCCTATCAGTTACTGACATCTGCCAACGGTACACCAGTCATCACAGTTCATTTAGAGCAGGGGTGTCCAAACTCAGACCTGCAGAGCTGGTGTATCGCAGATTTTAGCTTCAGCTCACCTCAACACATGTGCATGGATTTTTCTAGAAAGCCTAGTAATGCTGTGGTCACACTAGTGTTTGAGTATACAAAATCCTGTTGTATGGCACTGCGAAAAAGATGCAGGATTAAACAAGATGATAAGACATTTAAAAAAGACCGCGATTTGGTCCATATTTGAATCTTCTGTATAGAAAAATTATGTTTTCATCATTGATTGGTCTCACGCATTCACGTGATGCGATTTCACATGTTAAACTTTTTGCACAAGCTTGCATTCAGAACTAAACTTTACAGAAAACATGCCCTCCAGGACCGAGCTTGGGCCCCCCTGACTTGGCTGACACTGGCTACCAATCGGATTCGGTACCAATCGATACAGAAATTTAAAAAACATCCATTTCCCGCTGACATTTGAGCACTGCTGAGCACATTCTTAAACGGCGCTGATTTGCCATTGTGTTCATGCGCTCAACAGAAAGGACTGAAGGTGAAGGTCATCAGTTCACCAAACTCATCGCTGTTTACTGAGTATAACCAAAGATAAAGAGACACTGGAGCATTTTAAAGCTGTGATTCATCAGCGCATTGCTCTTATGTCAGCTTATAGACAAACCAGCTGATCGACATGAAACGCTCCAGTGTTTCTGTATCTGTGGTTACACTCAGTAAACATCGATGAGTTTGGTGAATTGATGACCTTCACAATCATTTCTGTTGAGCATGTGAATACAACGACAAATCAGCACTGTTGAAGAACATGCTCACTAGTGCTCAAATGTCAGCGGGAAATGGATGTTTTTAAATTTCAGTATTGATTGGTACCAAATACCAGCATCATGACGACCCTGTACTTGATTTTGGGCGGAAGGTTTTTGAAATTTTACTGACAGGGAAATGGATGTTCTCTCATGGATGGATATGGGTTCGTGAGATATGAGTATATGGAGTTTCTTGTTAATATATTTGAATTTGAGCAGGAAATGGGACTTTGGCTTTTGTTTCATTATAATGATGATGGTGATGTTACTTGTGTATACATTGTGCATTAAAGCAACCAAATGATTACTTTTCACTCTTTCAGGTCATCGTTTTAATTTATTTATTTTTTTTAATTAAACTAACGTTTTAACAGACAATATGATATTATATTGAGTTTATTTGATGAGAGCATCTGTTGTAAATTTGAATTTAAGAAGGAAACAGTGAATTTCCTCTTTATGATGGCAGTGATAACTGACATGTAAACAAAAATATCTCTACTTTTGTGTGTTTAAAAAGGGGTCTACAGGTTATCACGCACACTACTGTGTGCTCAATATTAAGGTCAGACATTAACTCAGTTTTAGTCTCTGCTGTTTTGCTATCTTGACATTTCTTCAATGCTGCCACTGAATTGAAATCTTCTAAAAGCCCTCAAGGCTGTGTTCTGTGTTGTTGGTCCCCTTCAGTTTATTACTTATTAGTAACTCATTGACCATATTATGTTTTATAAACTCAGTCATGCTGATAGTTGCTCTGCTTTTTCATGTATTATTGCATGTAATCGATAATGCATGTATTGCTGACATCTGATTGCATAAAATATCTGAAATTAATGATTAGAAAATTGAGGTTTCTGTGTTCACCAAACCTTAAAAAAAAATACCTGAACTGAGTGTTTCTCTGTGTTCAAACACACATATGATGCATTTTCTTTACATTTTTTTCAGTTTTTGTCTGTCTTCTTATCACTTTTCTTTGTCTGACTCTGTTAATCTGTTTAACGTTTACTGTTCATCAATCTGATCATTTCAGAGGTTATATTTATCTCTAAAGCTCACTCAGCTTCCTTTCTCTCCAGATCAGGCAACAATACAAGAACTGCTTCACATGTCTTTGCTCTGGACACAGCATCAAGTGCAACAAATAAAATCGACACTATTTTACAGGATGTTTTATATGATACAGACTTTTTATGTTTATTGTTAAATGTCTGGCATTAATTATCATGTCATCTGGGTTATTGCTGGTGAATGAAAAGCATATAGTTGCAGATTGTTAATGATATTGCATTGCTGATTATCGTTATATAATGCTTTGTAAATGGTTATTAAAATAATTATTAAATACTTTCAGTTAAATGTAGGTAATTGTCTAAAAACATTTAAGCTTATGGTAAAGGGAAATAACATGAGTTTGCGTCATATGTAATCAGATGATGAGTTGTGAAGTTCTTTATTTACTGATCTTGCATTATTATATTTTATTTGTTGAGCTCAGAATGCTGATTGTGATCATTTCACATTTTAAATATTCATGTGCGTCATACAATGTCATGTAAATGGGTGAATATATTTAAGTAGGGGGGGCCACAGGTTTTCATTTTCATAGTGTTATACATTAAAAGTTAAGCTGTAAAAAAGTTTCAGAAAATATATTTGCATGTCAAGCTCGAAAGCTGTCACAGAGAAAACGAATGTTTCATCCACAAGGACTGTTTTATATTTTGACAAAGGAATATTTGAAAAATGGGCAGCTTAGTGGCTCAGTGGTTAGCACTGTTGCCTCACAGCAAGAAAGTCACTGGTTCGCGTCCCGGCTAGGCCAGTAGTCATTTCTGTGTGGAGTTTGCATGTTCTCCCCATGATAAGTGGGTTTTCTCTGAGTGCTCCGATTTCCCCTGGAGTCGTCCTTGGAAAATTGGATAAACTCAATTTAAACTCAAATCAGTGGCCTTCTTGCCGTGTGGCGACAATGCTAACCGCTGAGCCATCGTGCTGCCATGCATTAAAGCATGTGAATTATTCATTTTCCCTTTCATTCAGGTGATCTTTTTGGTGTATTTCCAAGGTCTTAATAAACAATATGATATTGTAGCTGTGTTTGTGAAGGCCTTTGTAAGTTTACTGTTAAATTTAAATAAAAATTTGAATTTAAGGAAACGGTGCATACGAGCTCATATTTCCTCATCATGGATGATGGAGCGATAACTTAACGGTAAACATCACAACACACAAATATTGACTTTGTTAGGTTGTCAACTGTTTCAGGTGAAGACCACTGTGTTTCAGCTCACAGTACATCAGGTAAGATCTTTCCGCTCTTAATGAAGATGTTGAATCATGTAAGTCATGCCAGGATTGTGTGATTTGGGTGTAGTTAATTTGGGCTTAGACCAGGTCAGGACTGTTTAATGGAACTTTAAAAATGTTTTGTTTCTGTGAGAAATTGGCTCAGGGTTGGGGCAGAGGGACAGAATTTACAGTGTGTGCAGTATAAAAAGATTTTATTTTTTGGATGTTTGGTGATTGTTTTTCATTTTAGCCAATCCTAATTGATTTTCTTTCTCTGAACTATGAAGGGAAACTGCTTTTCTGGACTGATTAGTGGATGAACAGAAACACATCTGTCATAGATGACAATGACCGGCATAATTCTGCATAAAAGTAAGATTGTTTCTTATCACTCTGCTGAGTTTATATAATGAATGTAGATTTCACATTGTCAAACTGCAGTACAAATCACTACAGAATCATTTGTGTTTTTCATATTTCAGAGTTTCTAAAAGCACCAAGTACCATCTCTGTCATAATGCGTACGTATAACATTTTCATGCTTGTTGATCGATCTCACACACACGTTTACTATTTAAATGCAGTAAAATTTCTATGTGATGCATGAATAAGTGTCTTTGAGTCAGAGCTACAGTAACACAATCTGTATTTGCTTTGGACAAAAGTCACTTGGAGAAAATATTTAAATGAAACTCATTGTAACTGCTTTGAAAGCTCAAGTGTATCAGTGGCTCATTTATTTGCATTGATAAAAGTACAACTTAAGTGTGTTGGTGATCTGTGAAAAGCAAACACTCAACTACTTAAAGGGAACCCATTATGCGAAAGTCTGTTTTATAAGGCAAGTAAACAGTTGTGTGGCAGCAGTGTGTGAATAAGCAGCTTCTACTGGTAAACATATATTAATTGTATTTTTATAATCAGATTTGATAAAAACAGTCTGCAGGAACACTTTGATTGACATTACCCCTTTGTACATGTCATCAAAGGGGGAAAGCCCCGCCCATTAGTGACCATCTTTCCCTCATTGGCATAGGACATCAGTCTTGTTTTTTTAAATCTGCCACTATGCAGACTCACAGGCATTTGTGGCTCCGCCTTCTTTTGAAAAGAGCACAGTCTCATTTTAATTTAA
Source organism: Danio rerio (assembly GCF_052040795.2). NCBI lineage: Eukaryota > Metazoa > Chordata > Actinopteri > Cypriniformes > Danionidae > Danio > Danio rerio. The sequence continues at coordinate 58,269,861 of NC_141021.1, forward strand.
GTGAAGTTTATTTATAAACTAATTTCGAGAGGATCACATGCTTATAGCCGCTTTTCCACTTTTGTGCTGGATACTGTTGTTTTATGCTGAACCGTTCCATTTCGTGCCAAACCGGGCAGGACAGGATACAGTATGGATACGATCAAAGAGCTTAGAATGACCGAAAGGCTGCACTCAATAGAACGTGTCATTGCAACAGCAGCGCCCAGCAACAGCCCCGGATTTCACCGTTTTGGAGTTAAATCGGTCGGATCTCTATTGGGTCCTATTGCTGTCGCAATGGCAAGCAACTGCTTTATTTTTTATTTATCTATTTAAAAAGCGCATTAAAGCTGAAATACAATCTGACAGATTACAATGAAGCACTTTCTATCACAATCATCAGTACTTTTAATAGTTTAGTTTACAGACTTATAATATGCTGTTGTTCTGGTGGGATTTTCATTCCAAAGTGGCTGCCGTGCCATCTAGCGGCTGTTTCCCAAATTACACTGGAGTTTCGCCTCTTGGTAATTCTAAGCTCTTTGATACGGTTTAATTTTCCACTGTCGTGCTGCAATAAATCTCTTTGGTTTTGGTTTAAATCCTTTGGTTTTCCTTTGTATAGCTACCCAATCTGGCCAACACCAATCACCAACAATCTATCTCAATACAACGTTTAACTTTTTATTTAAAAAAGTCATTTTCACTCTATTTAACGTAATGCTTTAATTATTTTCCTTACAATCTCATTTGTTTAAAAGTGCTCCATGTATTTACTACTGAGGACACCAACCTGAACCGATTGTTGTGCATAGATTTATATTATTATACTTTTTAAATCCTTTAAAATATTTGGAATACAGAGATGACGGTTTTACACAATATTTAAAATATTTTACGAAGAAATATCTAAAATATTCTATATTTACTATTCATTTTTTATTATTGTATTATTAAATACGATTTTTTTTTTGATAAGGCAAATAAAAATCTTTTCCATCTGGGCCATTTGAAAAATTGCAATCATAATGGTCTTAAAAATATTTTTAAGTTTTAAAATTTACTTGGTGAAATTTGCTGAAACCCTGTTGTAGAATAGAGAGGAAATTCCATAATAGGGTGAGAAAAGATGATGAGAAATATTTGCATGAGCTGTTAAATAAAAGCCTGATTGTCTATTCACTTAATTGTGTCCTTTTTAATTTAATTTTTTTCAGAGGTTTCAACACTTATCTTGGCCTTTCTAATGGTTGCACCAGTGATGAGCACAGCTGGTAATGTACTATACTGTTGTCTGCTGTGTTGTAACTGAATGGAGATGTAATCCTGCACTGCTTTATCTTGTTTTCCTCAATAATTCCTGCTGTTTCAGTAACTCTGATTGACAGTTTTCTGAGCACCTCATGTCTGATCCCTCCATTACTGACACAATGAATATTGTCTATATTTAATATTGAATACCGTCATTATTGTGAAATCATTGGTTAGTTGAAGAGGCAGAGCACAGTGTCAGGATTACAGGAGTTTAGACTTCTAGTAGTAACACAATAATTATTAATAGTTAAAAAAAGAAATTTTTACCATTAGGAAATTAGTGTATTTAGAATTTCAGCTTATAATATATATCTGTAATTATCTTAATTGTATTAGCGTCTTATAATGTGAATATAATATGTATAATAATAGGAAAGACATTATACTGTATAATAATACTGTATATGAAAAATTGTTCTACATCTAAAGCCTGTGCATATCTACAAGAACAAGTATATGGGGAACACTTAATTATATTCATTATATTTTTAAAGTGTGAATATCTTTTTTTTTTTTAATGATTTTCTAATAAGCTGATATTTTATTAGACATAAATAGATATTCTTGCTACAACATTTTTTTTGGTAAATGTTCTTTTTGACAGCCACTCAGAGGATATTTATTAAATATTTTTGTCTTTTTAACCATTTCTCTTTTTTATATTTACTAAATAAAATCAATGTGCATCACAGATTTAAAGATATCTTGAAACAGAGAAGTCCCAGAAAAGGTGATAGTGATTAGACATTAGGGATGTGCACATCAATGCTTGAGTATCGATATATTGATACTTAGAAGCTTCTAATTTGGTATCGATATATCTTTTAAGTATCAATATTTCAACTATGTAACACTCGTCTTTAAATCAACGGGATACACAAGAAAAAAATAAAAGATATGGTTCAATTCTCTAGTTTCTGTATTCAAATTTTATCATGGATTGAGTGATTATGTAATAGAACCACAAATGTCTCTGAACAAATCTTAACAATGAAACAAAAACACAAACAACATTTATACAAAAACATAATACAAAAAATGATGAGTGAGGGTGTGTGTGTATGTATGTATGTATATGTGCAAAGTCCAAAGTCCGTGGATGAGAGTATATGCAAAATGGATTGTTCTCACCAGAAAGGCTTGAGTCCAGATAATTGTACCATCATAAGTTGCAAGTGTCCTCTTAGGATAGTCTTTACTTCAGACCTGATAACTAACAAGTCCAAAAAGGGCAAAAAATCCACAAAAACGATTGTCCTTCGCACACGAAAACAAGAAAAAGGTAGACCTTGGCAAACTCTAGCTGCGTCCCAAATCGCATACTTATGCACTATTCTACGCCATTTTGTAGTATAAATAGTGTAAGTAGTGTGTTCACACTGAAAACTCTAAAAATAATAAGTGCACTTTAATTACCCGGATGATGCACTCATTCAGCCGCTAAAATGAAGTGTGTAATGATGGACACTTCACGCACTCAACGACCGCAGGTTTGCTTACGTAGCGGAAGGGGCGGAGCTATCAGACGCACATGTTGAATAACTTTATTTAATTTGGATGGTGAAAGCAAAATTCTCCTATGAGAGTGATTTTAGCGCCTCCCGATGGTGAATGCGGCAATACTCACGGCAGGTATTATCTGATAATTCGGTCGTTTATTTCACTGATTTGGCAACCGTCAAACGTCATCAGGGAAACGGTTTGAATTTCCGTTTAGTAAAAACACATTAGTGTGCCATTTGGGACGCCACTACATACATATACTATCCTGTTGAGTGTGTAAGTGCATAAGTACATAGTGCATGAGTGCATAGTGTATAGTGTGCCATTTGGGACGCAGCTTCTTACTCCATGTGCTCCTCTGACTTCTTCAGATGACACTGTGAGTAATGTCCAGGTGCCCTCAATCTCCCCCTTGTGGTGAATATGTTATGTGAATGTGTATATATAGAAAAAAGATCAACAGAACAGGAAATAGAACACCGATACATTCACCTCACCTCATCCCTTCAAAATAAAGAATCTAAAATAAAAGTCCTTTACTCATTTGTATATTCGTAGCCTCAAGAACCGTGAGTATGCTTTACTGCCAGGCCTATTCACACATTTAATGAACATAACAGAAAGCGTACCTCAATTATGTGGCAGCGCTACAACTATATTTTTAATATTTTCTGAATACCTGAATGTTTTAGCGCTGTGACGCTATGTATACAAGACGTTACACCAATCAATCTGTGGCGGAATGTCACGTGAGCGATCATGTGCCTTTTAGATAACTTACGTACTCAACACACGCAAGTCACACACTTCTGCATTATGGAATGACACGATGGTAAAGAGGTAACGCAGCATTTTATCTTGCTTATTAGCTGAAAAGCATTGCACAAGCAATATTTGTAATTTAAAAAAAAAAATTGTACACAGGAACAATACAAGCAGCCTTTATAAACACTTACAAACAACACACCCTGAAACTTATAAAGAAGCGGAACAAAAATAAGATGCCCAGTGTACCTCTGCTTAGTCTCCCTCTGTCTGACAAAAGACATTATAGGAGAGTTTTAAAGGAAGCAAAACTCTCTTTCTCTCTCACTTTTGGCCAATTCCTTGTGAATTTCACCCATAGAATTAATACACACACCACCTATATAAAAGGCACGCACAAGTTCGTTCAACCAATTAGAATCAGAGACCTTGGCCACAGTTCAAAAATAATCTCTTTATTAACAAGCCTTAAGTAAAAACATGATTAAACCAATATTGCAACATTGACATTGTGGTTCGTAAAATTACAAATTGTGCTCCAGGGCCAGAGCTCACCAGCCAGGAAAGGTGACCACGCTGCACTTCATGCAGTGAAAGCACTGCACTCCACTGTGTAAAGGGCACATCCACACACAAAGATACTACACACTGCGAGAAAAATCCTAAAAATCGCCTATAAAATTAGCCTTCCGTCCTGGGAGCTCAGGCCCGGTTACAAGCAGACAAGTCAATTGGACAAGTCAATTGCCCTGTTTAAAAAATAAAATAAAATAAAATAAAAACAGAAACAAGTTTACACCAAAAAGAAATTATAAAAATGAACAAAAATGTATGCATTAGATATATATTTACAAATGAGGAACAAGTCAATTAAATCCCACCTTAAACAAAAAGAAACAAAAAGTTCAATCTTTAACCAAAATTAATTACTAAAGGAAAATAAACCAAACATCAATAATGAAGAAAATAGAGCTCCAGTAAATCTTTACAAAAAAAGAAAAAGCTGGTGGAATAAGTCAAAATAACGAAAATAAACAAACAAATCCAACCAGAACTACAGGAGGATCTTACTTCATAGAAAATGTATACAATCAACTGAACCAAATAGGGGAAATGGGACTCAAACAAGCAATAACAGTTAAATAAACCAACAGAAATAAGTTGTTAAATAATCCTCCTATAAACCAAAACAGAAAACAAATCGGGAAAATAGAAAATTAAAGTTGAGAAAACAGAAAAATTAAATCAAGAAAACAGAAATTAAAATTAAGGGTACAGGAAAACAGGACAGCACTGTAGCCGCAATTAAATGCAGAACACTCGACTACTTTTCAAAGTAGTCGTGTCACAGATGTTTTCATACTGCATGACTATCTGGGCTTGCGTTTCGTCGCTGCTTTGTTTACACTGCAAGATGGATCGGCGACAGGGACATTCACATTGCATGACTTTACTATAGGAAGAATCGCCGACAACTTCATCCAAACTACGTCTCACAGCCAAAAACACATCGTATATCTTTTGTTATTAACTACATAATGAGAAAGAAGCCTTTAATGGGGTAGAACATGTACATGTTTGCTCACCTGGGTTTAAAGGGAATTAGCCATTTCTCCTCAACGTTGCTAATAAACTAATTTCTTTCTGTATGAAACGTCAAACAGACACGGTTGCTCCTGAGTCCTGTCAAACCTCCACTAGTTTTTCCTCCATTTCGTGGGATCAAATAAACCGAAAAAGAGCGCTTTTAACTTCTCCCCCAGCCTCCCGCTGGCCTGCAGCAGGTACACACACACGCACACGCTAGTGAAAGCTGCTCTCTCATTGGCTGTAGGCGATCGCTGATGTTATTTTCAGTCAAAACTCAATTCACACGGCATGATTTGAATCGCCGACAGCTCCAGATATTCAACACGCCAAATATCTCACAGGCATCGGCGACTCATCGGCGATTCTCTCAGATCGCGTCTTTGGAAGTTCATACTGTGTGATTGTCACTCACGTGCACGAGCAGCGATTTGCCTGTGATTTCAGGCATTTGTCTGCGATTTCTCAAAACCTGTCGGCGAGCCAAAATCGGGGCTAAAATCACGCAGTCTGAACTAGGCATCACTCTAGCCTTGGCAATCACAGCAAAAAACTTTAGGCAAAGCAATATCCAACCAGATCAGACTTTCCAGTGCCCTTGGCAGGTGCGGGAAATTACGGAAGCGCCGCAGCTCATCAGGTGACACATTCCAAGTAGCAAATGTTTTCCTCTTTTTATAGCCCAAATGCCGTTTGGTGATAGGACGGAGACAGAGCCCCTTTAATTACTGACGCAGGGCAACTAATTATCTCTCCTGCCACATTATATGGGCGAAGCAGTGGCACAGTAGGTAGTGCTGTTGCCTCACATCAAGAAGATCGCTGGTTCGAGCCTTGGCTCAGTTGGCGTTTCTGTGTGGAGTTTGCATGTTCTCCCTGTGTTTGAGTGGGTTTCCTCCGTGTGCTCCAGTTTCCCCCACAGTCCAAAGACATGCGGTACAGGTGAATTGGGTAGGCTAAATTGTCCGTAGTGTATAAGTGTGTGTGTGTGTGAATGTGTGTGTGGATGTTTCCCAGAAATGGGTTGCGGCTGAAAGGGCATCCGCTGTGTAAAAAATTGCTGGAGAAGTTGGCGGTTCATTCCCCTGTGGCGACCCCGGATTAATAAAGGGTCTAAGCCGACAATAAAATGAATTATATATATATATATATATATATATATATATATATATATATATATATATATATATATATATATATATATATATATATACACACACACACACACACACACACATATAGTAAACACAGCAAATACTAGTATAGTATTATAATATATAGTATAATAATCAAATACAAATAAACTAATAAATCAGAATAAAAAATCATCTCTTTTTCTTTCTCATTACCATTAGGTGAATAAATATAAGTGTGTGTGTGTGTGAGTGTGTGTGTGTGTGTGTGTGTGTGTGTGTGTGTGTGTGTGTGTGTGTGTGAGTGTGTGTGTGTATTTACATGTAATAATTTTTTAAATTAGCAATACTTAAAAAATTACATTATCATTTTATATAATAAATGGCATCGGTATCAAACATTTTTTAACAAAAACTATTGGTATCATATCAAATAAAAAAATTGTAGTATCGCCCATTCCAAATTTATTTATTTAATATTAACACTTTAAATATTGCATTCACACTGGTATTAAAATAACCCTGTAAGTGCATTTTAAAGAATAATAGAAATATAGACAAATTACAGAAATAAATATTTTGTTAAGCTTTATTATTTGTGAATTATTAAACTGAACAATTGGGAATTGTTAAATGTCTTAAGCTGTTCTTCAGGATGGATTTTATTATTTTAAAAATTATAATTATGCTAATTTCTTTTTTTAAATATGCATGTGTTTTAACAGCTAATCTGACTGACCCCTGCAACAACTACACTGTGCTGAGTAACTCATGGAGATCCGTCAATTATACATATAACACCTACTGTGACAACTCAGTCTCCTGGAGCGGCTGGTATCGGCTCTTCATTAACAGTTTGAGCGCTCATATCCCAGACACATGTGTTGCACGGTCTAGATGTGGCACTGATTTCCCACTGTGGATTCGTGGTGGACACCCAACAGTAGAGGATGGAGTCGTCACTCGAGATGTCTGTGGTAACAATGGTGGTTACTGCTGCTATTACGGCTCTTATCCTATTGGAGTCAAAGCCTGTCCAGGAAATTATTACGTCTATGAGCTGCTTAAACCAACTTTCTGTTACTCAGCCTACTGTGCAGGTAATTATATTCACATTATTTCAGTTTATGATTGGATGCAGCCATTTTAAAGTTGAAAGATTATGTAGTTAGCTAGTTAGTGCACTTGTTAGAAGCACACACTGACATTATATATTAACATCTGACTTTTGTGTTAAATACTAAATTAAATATACATTTATAATAAAGTTTTTTCATGTATAGAGACTTTAATATCTCCTCATGTAGAATCGTTAATCAGCATCTGTCATTAGTGAAACATATAAAGCAGGAATAATAAATGTTATAATGTTTTGTATCACTCAATAGGTTTACATGTACATTATAAACTCAAATATCTAGTGTTTTCATCTCCTTCATGAACTTTTATCTGTTCATAATGTTTTATTGATGTACATTTTCAGATGTTGGCAGTGTTATCATCAACTCTACAGCCGCCACACCGGTGATCATCACGCCTGGTAAAGAAACACTGCTGACTTTGGCTGTGATATTGACAATAATGTTGTTTTAATGTTGTTTATGAGATCAGTGAAGTCCACACATCAGCTACAGATGAAAAATAAGAAAAGATGGACAGGAGTGTTCAGTCATTAGCAGTTGTGTTGTGATATCTGGCTGTTTTTTATTTAACGATTAACCAAGCTGTAAATTAGGCTCATTCTGAAATGTATTTGGGAACTGCATATTACACATTAAGAGTAAATCACTGAACGGTGAATCAGCCAGTGATGCCTAACAGTGCACATACTGCATATTAACAATAGTTCAGTAAAAACTGTCAGATTAGCACACTGTAAGAGATCAGTATGTTGAAAAAATGTGAACATTATTAAGAATCATTCCTTTAAGTTACAGACATTCACTGTTAACATAAAACACAAACTGATTAAACTGATGCACATTAAAAATCCAGGCAAAACACCTGTGAAAAATCTATTCTGAAACTTTATTAACACATTATTAATATATTAACACAATTCGTTGTGCCTTTTTTTACAAACCTTTCTCAGTAACTTTGATCTGTTTGTTTATAATTTGTATTTTTACAAGTAAATAGATTCATAAATATGCAGTTGTTAAAGAAATGTAACTTAAATAATGTGCTATTGTATTTAAAAATAGAAAAGATTTTGTATTGATAATTTACTGTATTATTTTTTATGTTTCTTTACTGTTATAAATACATCTATATTAGTCTTATATTATATTTCCACTGATGGTCAGGACAGTGCTCATAGTGTGTTTAAATTGTAAATGAGTGTAAAATATAGAAATGCTGCTTCAGTAAGAGTCTGATGATGAGCTGCTGTGAGGGAAAAACCTTCATCCTCTCTGTAATGAAGAGACCTGATGATGTTTCAGTCAGAGATCAGACAGAGCTGATTCGCTAGATTAAAAATACACATGTGACTGCATAAAGAGGACAATGATTTAAACTAATTTAAACTCAAACACTGCATCAAACCAGATATAAGGTGATTTACAAATATGTGACTGTGCAAATGCAGGAGATATCTCATGTGTGATTAATGTAAATGAGCTTATGCATCAGGAATTTATATTTTAAGAACATTTATATTAAGACTGATTTCATTCTGTTAATTATGATTTATTTTTCTGCAGATCCCTGCTACACCTACACTGTGCTGGACAATCCATGGAGAGCCAACAGCAGTCAGCCATCAAAGCCAGTGACCATGTGTGACCAGTCAGTCTCCTGGAGCGGCTGGTATCGGCTCTTCATTAATGGTCTGAGCGCTCAGATCCCAGACACATGTGTTGCAGTCTATAGTTGTGGCACTTATATCCCACTGTGGATTCGTGGTGGACACCCAACAGTAGAGGATGGAGTCGTCACTCGAGATGTCTGCGGTACCTGGGTTAATTACTGCTGCTATTACGGCTCTTATCCTATTCGAGTCAAAGCCTGTCCAGGAAATTATTACGTCTATGAGCTGCTTACACCAACTACCTGTAACTTAGCCTACTGTGCAGGTAATTATATTCACATCAGTTCTTTTTTACAATATTCATGTCTCTGGTTATTTGTCTATTATTAAGGATGAAGAATTGAGATCATATTACATGTTATATTGATTATCAGCATTTTCTTCAGTTTTCAGATGATGAACAGGGTTAGTTAGTCATTTTGACACATCACTGATCAGCAGCAAACACTGACATTATATTATTTGAATAAATTCTGTATATATATATAGTGAGAAAAGATTCATCTCATCAGCATCTTTAACAAGTGAAGTTTTATTTTAATAATACTAATATACGTTTTTAAATGAGGGATTTGTTAGACTAAGCACTGTTACAGTACATAAACATTTCAGCCAAATGTCTTTAATTTATACTGAAAAAACTCAACATCTCAAATCTTTATATTATTTAAATTCATTTCTTTATTGGCATGTTGTGCTGTTCAGACATGAAGAACTAAAACTGACTTGATCATTTTGAATTATTTAGTAGATTTTCTAGAGTCCTACAGTATTTCACTTTTTCACCTTTAGAAAAATAAAATGAGTAAAAACTTAAATAAGTAGTTTTATACATTATACATATCAGGATTCTGCCACTTCAGTCTTGTTAGTTCTTGTTTTTAGGGATGCACCGATACCACTTTTTTTACAAACTGATACAAGTACAAGTATTTTAATTTGTGTACTCGTGAAATCTTTTTAAAAGAAGGCTGTTCCAAGCCAAACAAAAACACACACATTGTTTATAACCCTGCGAATCCACTGACCTTATCTATTAATGATTAAGCATGGACATTTAAAGGATGAGTTATCCTTACACTGACATGCGTCCACGACTTCACACATTACACAAAGTGTGTGTAGTGTTACCTTATGGAGTCACTCTCATTGCATATTGGGGATGCATAAAACCCTGTTATGTGCGATTCTTTCATATTCTCGAGTCCTGCTGTTTATCCGCTGATCATGTAATTAAGATGTCGGCTACTTGATGTTTAACTATGGGTGGGTCACGAGTAGATAAGATCAGTAGCCATTAATAAACGCAACGCATAGTCTCATTTAAAATATTATGCGGCCATCATCTCACAATGTTTAATAATAAATAATCCTATTTTTTATTCAAACAAAAGTGATTTAGCAATGCAGGGTGACGCAGTGGCACAGTTGGTAGTGCTGTCGATCACAGCAAGAAGGTCGCTGGTTCGAGCCTCAGCTGCAGGGCCGGAGTGGGACTCATTTTCAGCCCTGGAGTTTCAAGCCAGACCGGCCCACCTCAGTTCACGACTGATTCCAATTCAGTTACTAATGGCACTATCACGTCTTTTTCAAGAAAACTGCTGCTTTAGAAATTCAAATGTTCAACAGCCCTAACAGTATTTTATGTCCTAACAATAAAATCGAAAAAAAAAAAAAATTTGCGGGGGTTTCCTCTGGGTGCTCTGGTTTCCTCCACACTCCAAAGACATGCAGTACAGGTGAATAGGGTAGGCTAAATTGTCTGTGGTGTATGAGTGTGAATGAGTGTGTGTAGATGTTTCCCAGAGATGGGTTGTGGCTGGAAGGGCATAAAAACACTTGCTGGATAAGTTGGTGGTTCATTCCGCTGTGGCGACCCCAGATTAATAAAGGGACTAAGCCGAAAATAAACGAATAAATTATTGATTTAGCAATGCAGCGCCAGCAGTGGTGTAAAGTAACTAATTACAAATACTCAAATTACTGTAATTGAGTATTTTTTTCTCAGAAATTGTAATTTACTAAGTATGTAGCTTTAAAAACCTGTACTTTTACTTTCCCTTGAGTACATGTTTAGTGTGTATCATTACTTTTACTCCACTACTTTCCTTCAGCCTGCAGTCACTACTTTATTTTTGCTTGTCTATGGGGATTAGAGAAATCAGTCCTGTAATTCCTGTCCAATCAAATTCCACACAGAAGGTAAATCGCCTCATAATGAACTACCTCAAGACATGTGCGATTTATAATTGCAGCAAACTGTTTGGAAGCAATAAAAGTAGGGGTCACCAAACTTGTTCCTGGAGGGCCGGTGTCCTGCAGATTTTAGCTCCAGCCCTAATCAAACACAGCTAATCAAGCTCTTACTTGGTATACTTGAAACATCCAGGCAGGTGTGTTGAAGCAAGTTGGAGCTAAACCCTGCAGGGACACCGGCCCTCCAGGACCGAGATTGATGACCCCTGATTAAAAGTGTTTAGGAAGATGTCCAAAATCTTTACACGCATTGACCCAGAAACTGTTTAGATGCATGTCACTGATGAGAAGATGACGGATGTTTACTGTATGATGACCGAAACCACCTTCAACACCCAGCAAGCACAAGAAGTCAACATGACATCAAATTGACATTGTACCCTAACGTCATGGGGACGTTGCATTTTGTTTGAATATGAAAATCATGTTGACATCAGAGCTCAACCTCTAACCTAAAACCAAACAAATATCATTGTCTAATGATGTTACAGCTTGAAGTTGTGTGGATGTTACCACTATGTCTATCAGATGCTGGATTTCGGTTGCCATACCTGACAAATAAATGTCAGTATTTGACATCAATATGACGTTGGTTTAAGATGTTGGCTCGGCGTTGGATTTTGGCCACTTTCTAACAATCTAAACTCGACCAAATATCAACATCATTTGACGTCATTATTGGACGTCAAATAATGATTTTTTTAAAAGGGGGTTTTTACCTTAAATTGGAAAGGTCAGTGAAGGTCACAGACAGGAAAGTACTGGGAGCAGAGAGAGGGGAAGGGTCGGCAAAGGACCTCAAGCTGGAAATTGAACTTGGGTCGCCCTGAGCACCATGGTGCTATATGTTGGCGCACTTAACCACTAGGCTATTGGTGCTGACATTGGACATTAAAATAATGTTGTACTTAGATGCCAGTTATACATTTAATTTTGGTCACTTGACATCACAACCTAAATCTAACCTAATATTAATGTCCTATGACAGTGTGTGCGCGATAACTAAATGCACTACAGAATGTTACATTTACACACACATGCACACTTTACATCTAAATGCATCAGCTTTTCACAGCGTAATACTCACTACTCTTGAGTACTTTTAAAAGGTCTACTTTTTACTCATACTTTGAGTAATATTTACAACAGATGCTTTTACACTACTTACATTTTCAGGCAAGTAATGCTACTTTTACTAGTGTATGATTTTCAGTACTCTTTCTATCACTGAAGCCGCTCTCTTCCAAAACCAAAAGTTGTTTCCTCTGTCTGGCAACATTTCAGATTTAATTGAATTAAAAATTAATTTAGATGAGCCAATATTAAAAAAATTGAAGTAAAGTAACTGCGACAAGCGGCCACACATTGAATCTGAGGTCAGATCTCATCTCTCTCTCTCTCGCTGTCATCCAGGCATCGATATGTAGACGCAACACAAGTCAAGTCGCAAAATTGATGCTGGTACCAGCTGACAGTTAGAATAACTTAAAATGTGAAATGTCAAAACACAGCACTGAAATTAACGGGCATAAATGTCTTTCAGCCTGCAGGATATGTGTAAAAACGCAATCAGAGCCACTGTTATGTAGAAGTTGTGTCACTTAATAATTATATTAATTCTAATAAAATGAAAACCAAAATAAACAATTCATTGCATTTTTCGTTTAATAAAAAATATACAGAATCAAAAAAAAAGGCTGGCTATTTTGTATTAATGTGTTTTAATATTAATAAAAACAAGTTTGACCTATTTAAGCTTAACAGTTATACGCTGCCAATAGGCAAGCCATTCAAAATATAATATTTTACTGTGTACTGGGTTATAATGTATATTTTACAAAAAAAACCTAAATGTAGCATGTCCCGCTCTCTTTTAAAACATGCTATTCTATACACACCAGAGCTGTAGGCCTATAGTCTATGCAGTGTGTAAACTTACAGGGCGATGTTGGTCAATAGTCATACTGCGCACCACATTATTGAACTCCAATATCTCTGAGGGAGATTATGTTACCCGATAGCTTATATTAACTTGAAAGATTTAAAAAATAAAATGGCATTTTAAAAAAGGAACAACACACAAATCAGCAACAAATAAAACTGGTCCCGTAGAGTTCAGCACCTGTCATCTTGCCAGTGTATGCTGTGTAGTGTGTATAGCGCCCTTATGCAGCGTGTGTCAACTGCCGCTGGTGAGAGAGAGAGAGAGAGAGAGAGAGAGAGTACAAGAGAAAGAGAGAGCGCGTGAGCTCAAAGCAGGTATTGATATTACCAAAAGCAAGATCATGTCATTATAAATATTCCATTAGTGATACTTATTAAAATATTTATACATTTACATTGTGTTTGAGATTGTGTGATCCGTCATGTATAGGCTGTCTGATCTTTAGGAAGCTGTAAACTGACACGCGAGGTGACCGCAGTAATTAAGTTCTTACGAGACGCTTTAATTTAGCCTGTAGTCTTTAGATTTTTTAAATGTTTTATTCGAGTCTTGTGTCCTGTTGGTGTTTAGCACATGGCCTGGTGTTTACATTGTGGCTGCGTGCTTTAGTGTTGAGTTTCATGTGGTTAATGGTTTCTCTCATTGGCTGGGTGTTCTAGTCCTGTTTTTAGATGAGCACATGACAAGTGTTGTTTCTTTGTGTCATGTGCTTCTGTCTATTGTCTAGTCCCACTTGTTAACCCATTATTAGTTTATTCTGTTCATCTGTTTGTTTGTTAATGTGTCTGCTTATAGTCTCCTCATGTCTGCTGTCCTGCATCATTGTTCATCGTTGTTTATTCTACATTATCTAGTCTTGTTCCAGCCCTGATCCCTGACAGTCTGTCTAGTACAGTTTGTTTCTTTATTTGTGTTCAGTTATGTTTCCTCCTCTGGGTATTTTTTTTTTTTTTTGCTTTTTGTTTTATTTTATAATTAATAATTATTAATTAATAAACCCATTTTCTAGTCTGCATTTGAGTCCTCACTCCTTTTTGACTCCTGAAACCTTGACATTAATGCTTTCATGCACTCTTTGTATGTTCAGTATTATTTGACTGATTGTTGATTGTTTTCCAGTTGTTTCCAACATGAGCAGCACCAGTACAACAATCACACCACAGACAAGCTCAGCTGGTAATGTAGTCTGATGATTCCTCTGAGTGTGTTTGACTGAGTGTGTGTTGGTCTGTAGAACTGAACAGGTGTGTGAGTGTGTTTGTGTCATAAAGATGAAGGATTAAAGAGGATCTGAGATGTTCAGTTGCAGATCATTGCAGACATTTTCATGAACATCTTTTCCATGTAAGATTTGTTATTGTTGTGTTCACTGTGATTTTCTCTCATTGCAGTTATAAATATCACACTGCAGGAAGGATGCTCTGTAAGTTGAGTTTCTGAAATATACATTTAATAGTTTTGAGGGCTGTGCGATTATATTTGTGTTGCATGCATGTTATTCAACAATGATTGTGGTTTTCTATTGGTTTTGTTCAGAAACTTACTTTGTTATTAATGTTGTAAAACATGATTGAGGACACAAGCTGAATTGTGATTTCAGAATCAGAGCTCTGGATGTCTAAAAAATCTTCTTGAGCAGATAGAGAACATTACAGCTCAAGAGCTTCCACTGAATGTAAGTCTTCAAGAGAAACAGAATAAAGTCAGTTCTGTTAGAGTCGACTGACAGCAGTTTTATCTTATTGTCTGTCTTTACATCTGTGTGTTTGATCATTAAATCAGACGGTGACCGACATTTTGACTGTGGTCTTCAACGCTTCAGAGAAGATTTCAGTGTCTTCATCATCAGCCAGTCCAGCTCAGCTAGCCTCATATGGAACTAAAGTGTTGAAAAGCAGCGAGAAACTCATTTCTACATTGGTGAAGCCGACAGAAACAAGTGCCAATGTCAGTTTCACTCTTGCAGCTGTAGGTAAGTGGAGACACTGTTATTATTGATGATGAACCTGAGATTATATATCAGAAAATCACACCAGCTCAGACCTGCTCATCTATGACTCACTCAAACTGAGCAACACTTGCAAATATAAGAAAATATTAATTAATAGCCAAATCTGTGATGATATAAACTCTACAAGAGTCCAGTGGGGGAAATATACACATACACACTGCATACAGATATACACATAGGAGTTTAACAATTAATCCTGTCACACATTGTTACCACTTTTATTTGGTAAATAGTAATAGAGGATAGATGATTCAGAGAATGTAAATATGATTTGTTTTTGGCTGACTGAAGTCTGGATGTGCGCTTTTGTCATGTAAAGCACTGCAGTGTGCAGGTACATGGACTGAGACGGCAGAACAGAGAGGATTATGTGTGTGAGTTGGATGTCTTTTGCTGAGAGCCAGATATTTGGCTCAGGGTGGTGTTGGGGAGTTGAATATCACTCTGGCATGTTGCATTTTAGTGATCTTTGAAAATGAAAATGAACATGAACTCTTTCCCAGACCCTCTCGCTCTGTTGGTACCAGTGATTGAGTGCAGTGACATCTGACGGCTCCCATAGGCAGGGAAGGAGTGATGGTTTATACTCCAAACATGAACTAGAACAGGATTGAGCTGGTGGGCTCATGGCTGAGAAATAAGAGAAATAAGGCTGTGTATACTTTGCCTAGGTTATGCAATGGCTCCAGGTCTGTTGATGGTTTTAGCCAGAGGAATCTCCAAATCTCCTAGATCTTACACTCAGTCTGGTCTTATTGAGAGAGATAACTGGAAAATAAGCTCACTGAAACTGTGGAATTTGACAAAAACAGCTTGCCACCCACTGGATATTAAACGGGACCCTCTGTTGGACACAAGATTTTCAAGAATCCCAAAATGGCAAAAGACTTTATAGAAGAGAATCTCTGCGGTTTCCAGAGGTGTGTGTAATCCAATGTCCAGAATGAGTTTGCAAGCTTATTAGCACCCATTCACAATTACCAGATTACAGCTTTTGCTATTGGTAGGTGTTTTTCAGGAATGGGACCAAGGTCGATGGGAAATACGGAACAGTTGTCAAGGAACCATGGAGACAGCACAGATCAACATCCTTAGACATATAGAGGAACATCATGGGTCATAGTGGACCTCCAGTACCTGATAGAGATCATCCAGAATGCTGATTGCCTGGATCCAGATACTGAAGATGTGTGCATGAGTCCATGAGGGTTGCACAAAAGATGCACAGTATGTAGAATATAGCATGTGGAACCACAACAGAGCTGGTTTAGAAGTCCAGATCTGATCATTAATGGACCGTTGCATTGGATTTAGGGTGATAGCTAGAGGTAGGATGGTTCAGGAGGTGCTACTTTAGGAACAGGTAGGTAAACTCTTGGCAGGGTATCTGCTTGATGATACCTGGTCAGTGTGTAAGAGTGGAGTTGAATCCTGAAGTGAAACTGAGGTTGAGTCTTTGCTCGATGAATGGATTCAAGATTTCTGAGATCAGTGATGACTTTTAGTTGGTGTTTGGCTCCATCTGTGTTCTAGCTTTTGTTATGACATAATCCACAAAAGTGGATGTATGAGAAATGAAGTTTTTACCAGCTTAAGGTACAGTTGGTGCATATTCAGCTTTTGGAGGACTTGCGTATCTTGATTACAATGTTCTGTGATCCTTTAGCAGTAAATCAACAGGTCATTGATGTAAACCACAACAAAATGCTTCAGGAACTCACTGAATGCTTTATTCATGTACCTTTGAAAGATTATCAATGGCCAGCCCATATGGCATCAGCTGGTACTCATAGACACTGGAGAGGTGATCCTTAAATTCAGTTTTGTGAAGATTTGAGTTCTACAAAGCTGTTCTGGGTCAGCATAAAACATAAAAAGTGTTAGTAGTACTTGATGTTTGACTATGGGTTTCTGTAATTGACTTAAAGTACAAAGAATACTTTGTTCAACACCTATCCAATACACAGGTTATACATTGGGTAACTTGTGTTGCCTCGGGCAGTAGCTCAATGCCAATGTGGTGAAAGTTTGGTATCCTGCTGCTTAATGAACATCCTAAATTGGCCTGAACTCATGGGGAACATCCACTTCTAGATGAGTTTTGGGTCTTCTTACACATTTGAAGTTGATTTCTAAGAAATAATTTTTTGATGAGGATTTTAAGCGTAGAAGGAAATTTTCATGCACTTCATTGGTGTGACTGGCTCAGTGACGTAGTGTTATCTTATTTAATCATTTGATTTAGAAATCTATGAAATGGTAAAGTAAATTAGCATAACGTCATGTTTGTTTGTAATCAGAGGGACAAGTCTTCATGGTTGGACCACAGGTGACCTTAGATAAAATCCCTCAACTTGACACAACAAATTCTTCTGTAGACATCGATCTTATTGGCATCGCCAAGAACAACAATGACAGTGAGTTGAATGTTTGGTGTAATCAGTGTTTTATGTATAATGAAACCTCATTTCACCACCACTAAACCACATTTACTCTTTTGACTTTGTTATTTGTATATAATATTGTATATAAGCCTCTGTTTCTGTCCCACAGGATCTGCTGTGGCTTTCATGAGCTACACCACAATGGAGAATCTACTGAAGGCCGACTTCTTCAACACAACTAATGACACCATTAAAACCATGATGTCCACTGTGATCTCAGCTACTCTTCCCAAAACCAGCAACACTGCACTCACCAAACCAGTCAACTTCACCTTCAGACACATCAGAGTGAGAGACTGAAATGTGTTTTAGTCCAACATCAGCACTGATCAACATCTGAACACATCTAATATTCACTCTGCTCATATTTTCTGCTTGTTTCTTCTTCTTCTTGCAGGAGTTTGAGCCCAGCGGTTCTCTGTCCTGTGTGTACTGGAATATCAGCGAGTGGATTGTAGATGGTTGTTCTGTGTTAAACAGCAACAGCAGCCACACTGTGTGTTCCTGTGTTCATCTGTCCACATTCGCTCTCATCATGCAGACCAGCAGCAGTCCACCACCGGTACCAGAACATTTCTAGAGAGCATTGAAGAGCAGCACAGATCTGGAACTCATGTTCTCTGCATGTTTTCTCAGAGCGATCTGCTGGATCTGCTGGGTCTGGTGTGTGTGATCGTGGGTCTGGTGTTCTTCAGTTTGGCTCTGTTGTCCTTTGCTCTTTGTCAGTGGAGTCCTGGAGTCAATAATGTGGCTCGAATCAACATCTGCATCAGTCTGCTGTCGGCTCACCTTCTGTTGCTGCTCACACAACAGTTCCTGAGCCTCATTCGCCCTCAGCAGGTGAGAATGATGAAGGAGCTCTACAGCTCAGCACAGCCGCACTGAGAATCATCATAACCCTCTCTCATGCTCTCCAGGTGTTGTGTGTGGCGATAGCAGGCCTTCTGCACTTCCTCTTCCTCTCCGCCTTTGTGTGGATGTTCATTGAAGCTGTGCTGCTCTTCATCTGCGTCAAGAACCTATCACAGATCAGCTCCAAAAAGAGGGAGGTGCTTAGCAGTGGGTTCCTGTGTGTGATTGGATATGTGCTTGCTATGGTTGTGGTGTGTGTGTCTATTGGGCTGGTTCCAGAAGGATACGGCAGCGAACAGTGAGTTTTTGTTGTTTATTTGTTAATTTGATTATAAGCTCAGGGCTGTTTTCTGCTGCCTGATAAGTATGCATTTCTTTTCAGGTCGTAACAACGTCACGCACAAGATTAAAATCTGTAACTGCCATCTTCTGTTTGATAAATGTATTTAATTATCATAATATTGTGTTTTCCTCTAATCAGTTGCTGGATTAAAACAGATGAAGGGTTTATCTGGAGTTTTCTGGGTCCTGTTTGTGTCATACTAGCAGTAAGTTTGAGCATTTAACACACAGCTTATAAATGTATATAAAAGCTAAAGTTATCATTTCTTCTTTCTTTCTGCAGTTAAACTTGATTCTCTTCTTTAAAATCGTCATCACTCTGAACTCGACTCTCAAAAATCTAAATGCTGAAGTCTCACAGATGAAGCAAACCAAGTAACAACCTGTTTTGTCACTATTAGAAATAACACAGGCAATTTATAATTAAACAAAGCTCTAACCTAGACAGTTTACACATCACTGTAAATGTTTACTTAAGTTTTATATAATAAACAAGAATGTTCTTTGGCACTCTACAGGGTTATGGTGTTTAAAACACTGGGTCAGTTTGTGGTTCTTGGTTGTCCTTGGATTCTGGGGTTCTTCACTAATAGCAGTGAGGTGCTGGAGATCGTCTTCCTGATCTTGAACTCTCAGCAGGGAACCTTCATCTTCCTGATCTACTGTCTGCTCAATAATGAGGTCAGACATTTACTCAGTTTGAGCCTCTACTGTCTTCTGTCTTGCTATCTTGACATCTCTTCAGTGCTGCCCCTGAATTAAAATCTTCTCAAGCCTGGTTTATACTTCTGCGTCAC
Organism: Danio rerio; assembly: GCF_052040795.2. Taxonomy (NCBI): domain Eukaryota; kingdom Metazoa; phylum Chordata; class Actinopteri; order Cypriniformes; family Danionidae; genus Danio; species Danio rerio. The sequence goes on from NC_141021.1 coordinate 58,289,604, forward strand.
ATGACCGGCATAACCATCGGCGCATGCATTTATACTTCTGCGCGCTGTCTCTGTCGGTCTGCATTAACACTTCCGAAACGCTAGTTGGCAGTGAGGTGTAAATGTTCCTCTGTGTCGAGTTTCTTCGCTGCTGTTTTGCTTTTCCTGAACACTTCCGGGATGTACAAGTGGCTCAAACTCGCTCATTTTGAGGCAGGAACCGGCGGATGTGCAACAACTTTAACTATGAGGTAAACACAAAACAAAACTTTCCATCCGGAGCTCCTTCACGGGACTCAACACTTGTAAACATTCGCTCCATTGGGCTAGCGCTAATCGCGCGGCTCTTGGTCCCGCCCAGACTCGTCAGCGCTACCAAGCTGACCAATCACAGAGCTTGCGCTACGCGTCGTTGCGACGTGTAGTTAAGTTTTTTGAGAGGTGCACGTCAGTGACGCCAACGGCCACGGCAAAGGGCTATGCATCAACGCCGTGGCATACATGTGCGTTTAACGCAGAAGTATAAATCAGCCTTAAGAGTCTTTTCTCTCAAGGAGTCCCTCAAGGCTGTGTTGTTGGTCCCCTTCAGTTTATTACTTGTTAGTAGGCCCACACGGAATCTGTGTGCGCAGAAGTCTGCAGATTTCCTCTGATTATCCCATTGTTGACTCTATTTATTTACTTGTGTGTATGTGTGTAAATTTATAGTTATTCAGTTTTCAAATGAATTACAGTAATATTACTGACTAACATAAAAATGTTCACATGATTTATTTACAATATAGTTTTTAAAGTGATATTTTCTGTCGTTTAGTAGAGATGTAATATGAGAGACTTGCTTTGTTTACCAAATAAGTGGATCTAGATGGATTTGCATTATAAACATTAAATACTAGTTAAAATGTTTTATTTTTAATGTTGTATACTAAGTTTTTAGTAATAATACTCCCAAAATCTTTCCGCATAAATCAGCAGATTCTTGACAATATTCTGCGCAGAAATAGCAAAAAATGTCCGCATGTTCTGTCTGGCCCCACTAAATAGTAATCCATCGACCATATCATGTTTCATGAACTCAGTCATGCTGATAGTTGCTTTGCTTTTTCATGTATTACTGCATGTAATTGATAATGCATGTATTGCTGACATCTGATTGCATATTCAAGTTCTGAAATTTTTGATTATAAAGTTGAGGTTTCTGTTTTTGCCAGACCTTTAAAAGAGGTCTAAGCTGTTTTTCTGTTCAAACACACACACAGAATGTCTTTGCTTGAACTTTTTCCCAATTTCTGTCTGTCTTCTTCTCACTTTTCTTTGTCTGACTCTGTTAATCTGTTTAACGTTCACTGTTCATCAATCTGATCATTTCAGAGGTTAAATTGATCTCCAAAACTCACTCAGCTTCCTTTCTCTCCAGATCAGGCAACAGTACAAGAACTGCTTCACATGTCTTTGCTCTGGACACAGCATCAAGTGCAACAAATAAAATCGACACTATTTTACAGGATGTTTTATATGATGTAGACGTTTTTTGTTTAATGGTAAATGTCTGTCATTAATTGTCATGTTTTCTGGGTTCTTGCGGGTAAGTGAAAAGCATATTGTTGCAGATTGTTAATGATATTGCATTGTTGATTTTTATTTGTTATTGTATGATGTCTTTTAAATGATTAATAGAATTAATATTAAATATTATAATATATATATATATATATATATATATATATATATATATATATATATATATATATATATATATATATATATATATATAAAACGAGGAGGTTTCCCCCATATAGTCTTTTATATTTTGTCAAGTGAATATTTACAAACATATATTTCAGTTTTATCTGTAACTAGATTTAGATTCATAACTGATTTATAAAAAAACAGATGAAGACACAAATTCAGAGTCCTCAGATGGCCTGTACATTAATGCATGTAATTGATTCATTTTCTTTTTCATTCAGGTTATGTTTTTGTATTTATGTATTTGTATTATGTATTTTTAAGGTCTTAATAAACAATATAATATTGTAGCTGTGTTTGTGAAGGCCTTTACTGAAGTTTTTACTGTTTAATTTGAATTAGAATTTGAATTGAAGAAGGAAATGGTGCATATGAGTTCATATTTTCCCTTCAGGCTGATGAAGTGATAACCTTATGGTAAATATACATAAAGGTACACCACACACAAATATTTACTTTGTTAGGCGGTCAACTGTTTCAGGTGAAGACCACTGCTTTCAGCTTATATCAGGTAAGATCTTTCTGCTCTTAATAATGATGTTGATAAATCATATAAATCATGAAGTGGTTGTGTGGTTTGTGTGTAGTTGGATTTGTTTGAGTAGTTTAGGCTTTGACCAGGTCAGGACTCTTATGAAAATCTTAATCATTTAAAATCATCAAATGTAAATTCATAAATGCAGTGGAGTATATCTCTTGTATGTGTGTTTTTATATCCAAGGGGGGACTTAAAATTGAATTCAGTTCAGGTCATCTTTATTTCTATAGCACTTTTACAATGTAGATTGTGTCAAAGCAGCTTAACATAGAAGATCTATAAGATTGAAACTGCGTCAGTACAGTTTTGCAGTATGCACACAGACTCATGGGGACATCAATTTTCCTCTCCACTCAAGCTTAAAAATCATACAGAATTAAGTATGTTAAAAAATAAACGTTGATTTTTTATGTATGTTGTTTTATGCTTATCATGCATCGTAGCCAGTCCTAATTGTTTTTTCTCTGAACTGTGAAGGAAATTCATCTTCTGGACTGATTAGTGGATGAACAGAAACACATCAGACTGTCATATGTGACAATGGCCTGCATAATTCTGTTTAAAGGTAAGATTATTTCTTATAGTTCTAGTTCAAAACTCTTGACTTTACCTGAGTTTATATAATGAATGTAGATTTCACATTGATAAATTGCAGCACAATTTAATTCAGTATCATTTGTGTTTTTCCTATTTCAGGATTTATAAAAGCACTGATTATGACCTCTGTCATAACGCGTACGTATACATTTTTTAGCTTCACTATGATGTTGACACTTCATGCATGTTGATTTAATAAACACACTTTTACTGTTTAAATACAGTAAAGGTGTGTATGTGATGCATAAATGAATGTCTGAGTCAGAGCGACAGTAACAGCATCTGTATTTGCTTTGGACAAAAGTTAAGAAAATATTTAAGTGAAATTTAAAAAAGCTCAAGTGTATCAGCAGTGCATTTATTGTCATTGATAGAAGTCAACTGCAGTATGTTGTAATCAGTTTTATGAGGGGTTTAAACACAGTTGGGAACAGTGTGTGAATATAGCCAGCTTCTAATGGATAAAATGTATTAATTATAGGGATGTAACGATGTGCAAATCAGCGGCGAGCAAGAGGTGGGAAGGGAGAGTAAAATGACAGCGGGGAAGTCCGCCAAACAAACACAAATTGTATGCAAAAACTGCAAAAAAAAAAGACATTTGCTTACCCTAACAGAACAAAGAAAAGGATGCACATAAACCATTAGCACAGGGAATACTGCTGTCACGACCATCTATACGCAAAGCCACACCATGCTGACCGGGGCGATGCAGTGGCTGTGTGGTTTCCTCCGAGTGCTCCGGTTTCCCCCACAGTCCAAAGACATGCGGTACAGGTGTATTGGGTAGGCTAAATTGTCCGTAGTGTATGAGTGTGTGTGTGATGTTTCCCAGAGATGGGTTGCGGCTGGAAGGGCATCCGCTGCGTAAAAATGTGCTGGATAAGTTGGCGGTTCATTCCGCTGTGGCGATCCCGGATTAATAAAGGGACTAAGCCGACAAGAAAATGAATTGATGAACTATGCTGACCGGATGATCTGCAGATCCGCTTTCGTTGCCGAGTGCTACGGAGAGAGGGGTCTGGATGCAGACCTGGTGCAGTGCAATCTGGGCTGCATCCAATGCTTTTTAATGGGCTCACCAGACCCCACCTCTAACCCTACCCATCACAGTGACGTCACTTGCTCCATTTGAGTGCATTGTGTCTGACATTGCATCGCTGAGTGATGCAATCTCAGCTTGCATCATAAAGGCTGCATCCAGATAGTTTTGGCTACAGAGATCACAGTGTTGTACATCAGTGTTTTCATAGCGAAAGAGTGAAGATGTTTTTCAGACAGTAATAGAAAGTTGTTCTGTAACAGAAGCAGGTATAAGATTACAAATTGGTTTATGCATGTTTTAATAATTTGCTTAGTGTGATTGAAGATTTAAAAATCTTTTTAAGAGTATCACTGTAACGCCGGGGAGTGACACCAACAACAGAAGTTTGGATTCACGTGCAGGTTATTTAGAATTGTCAGGCAAGCAGTGGTCAATACCGGCAAACAGATGTATGAGGGCAATCCAGAGTCAAAGTCAAAACAACAGACAGTTGGTCAGAGGCAGGCAGCAAACAGCATTAAACAAATAAACAAGGCAAAGGATTAAAAAACCGGCAAAGACAGACAAAGGAAACGCGCTGTAATGTCACTGTGACAAATAACAAGACTCGGCAAACTGAAGGAGTGAATGTGTGGCTTAAATAGGCCTAGTGTGTGTTAATCAGTCTCTGAAAGTCCTCAGGTGTGAATGTAAATCAAGCTAAATGAGAAAGCAGGTGTGTGGGCGAAGAGCATGTATGAAGTTGAAGTCCATTTGCAAACACATTTGTAGTTCTGTGAGTGAGAATGTTTTCCAGCGACCTCTGGTGGTTAGCGATCGCTGGTGATCATGACAATCACACTGATACTTATACAGCTTGGACAGAGATTTCATCATAGTAAACGGGTGTATTGCAAATATAGTAAAAATTGCAGTAAATTATAACAGAGAGAAAATCCTGTTCACGTAAAGAAAAAGTCATCACAAGAGTTTAATCTGAAATTAGGATGAGGAAAGAAGATGAGAAATATTTGCATAAACTGTTAAATAAATCCTGTTTGTCTATTCATTTAATTGTGTTTTTTTTTATTTAACTTTTTTCCAGATGTTTTAACAAGCACTTTTTTACCAGTGATGAGCACAGCTGGTAATGTACTATACTGTTATCTGCTGTGTTTTAACTGAGTAGAGATGTAATCTTGCACTGCTTTATCTTGTTTTTCTCAATAATTCCTGCTGTTTCAGTAACTCTGATTGACAGTTTTCTGAGCACCTCATGTCTGATCCCTCCATTACTGACACAATGAATATTGTCTTTATTTAATATTGAATACTGTCATTATTGTGCAATCATTGGTTAGTTGGTGAGGCAGAGCACAGCGTCAGGATTACAGGATTCTAGACTTCTAGTAGTAACTAAATAATTATTAGTAATAAAAAAATAAAAAAAACATTAAATAAACATTGTTACTATTAAGAAATAAGTGTATTTAGAATTTCAGCTAATAATATATGATATCTGTAATTATCTTAACTGTATTAGTGTTTTAGAACTTGAATATAATATGTTTAATAATAGGAAAGAGCGTATAATAATACTGTATGTGAAAAAAAGTAACTTCATCAAAAAGCTTACAAAAGGAACACTGAAAAAAAAATATTTAAAGATGATTCCTTGGATTTACTCAATTTTTTTTACGTTAAGTGGTTGTAAAAAATTTATTTGGTTGAACATTATTAAATTTAATAATTTGTTTGTTTAAATTCAACACAAATAAATTGTTTGCAACAGTTCTGCATGCAACACTTTTTTCAGTGTATATGTACAATACTTTATTATACATTTTAAACTGTGACTATCTTTTTAAAAGTGATTTTCTATTAGATATTATCAAATATCCTTGCTACAACAATTTTTTGGTAATGCTCTTTTTGACAGCCACCCAGAGGATATTTGTTAAATATGTATCTCTTCTCAACCATTTCTCTGGTATATATCCACTAAATAAATTCAGATTGTATTACAGATTTAAAGATATCTTGTAAGGCGTTGTGCATTTCGTTCCAGTATTTTTAATAACAGAAGTCTCAGAAAATGTGATAGTGACTTGCATTTTGATTTCATATTGGATGTTATAGTAATATTTGTTCATCGTCATGTTTAATCTTTAGTAGTTTTATAATTTATTTATTTATTTAGTTTTATAATTTATTTATAATATATTTAGTTTGTCTTTTTCTTACCCTAGATACACTGGTATTAAAACAATCCTGTAAATGCATTATAAAGAATAATAGAAATATAGATAAACAGAATTAAATATTTTGTTAAGCTTCATTATTTGTTAATTATTAAACTGAACAATTGTTAATTGTCTTCAGCTGTTTTTCTGTATGGATTTCATTATTTATAAAGTTATAATTATGATTATTTCTTTTTTATGTGTTTATAACACATTAAATGTTTTATAACAGCTAATCTGACTGACCCCTGCAACAGCTACACTGTGCTGAGTGAGTCATGGAGATCCGTCAATAATACAAGTAACGCCAACACGTGTGACGCCTCAGTCTCCTGGAGCGGCTGGTATCAATTCCTCATTAACGGTGTGAGTGCTCATATCCCAGACACATGTGTTCCAGTGTCTGCATGTGGCACTTCTTTCCCACTGTGGATTCGTGGTGGACACCCCACAGTAGAGGATGGAGTCGTCACTCGAGATGTCTGCGGTCATGCTTACAGTTACTGCTGCTATTACGGCTCTTATCCTATTCGAGTCAAAGCCTGTCCAGGAAATGTTTATATCTATGAGCTGCAACAACCAATTGCCTGTAATTTAGCCTACTGTGCAGGTAATTATATTCACATCAGCTCTTTCTACACATTTGTGATATTTGTGTGTGTTTCTGATTAAGGATCCTAAATAGACATTATTTCAGTTTATGATTGGATGAAACCATTTTAAAGTTGAAAGATTATGTAGTTGGCCAGTTAGTGCACTTGTTAGTAGCACACACTGACATCATATATTAACATCTTACATTTGTGTTAAATTAATTATAATACAGTTTTTATGTACAGACATAAAGACTTTAATCTCTCCTCACGCAGAATCTTTAATCAGCATCTCTCATCTGTAAAGCATCTTATAAAGCAGGAATAAATTATAATTATTATAATGTTTTGGACCACTGAATAGGTTTACATGGACATTATAAACTCAAATATCAAGTGTTTTCATCTCCTTCATGAACTTTATGAATCTGTTCAAAATGTTTCATTGATGTACATTTTCAGATGTTGGCAGTGTTACCATCAGCTCTACAGCCGCCACACCGGTGATCATCACGCCTGGTAAAGAAACACTGCTGACTTTGGCTTTGATATTGACAATAATGTTGTTTTAATGTTGTTCATGAAATCAGTGAAGTCCACACATCAGCTACAGATGAACAACAAGAAAAGATGGACAGGAGTGTTCAGTGGTTAGGAATTGGGTTGTTATGTCTGGCTTTTTTATTTAAAAAAATAACCAGGCTATAAATTTAGCTCATTCTGAAATGTATTTGGAAACTCGATATTACACATAAAGAGTAAATCACTGAACGGTGAATCAGCCAGTGTGGCCTGACAGTGCACAAACTGGATAGTTACAGGAGTTCAGTAAAAACTGTCAGATTAGCACACTGTAAGAGATCAGTATGTTGGAAAAATGTGAACATTATTAAGAATCATTCCTTAAAGGTACAGACATTCACTGTTACCATAAAACGCAATCTGATTAAACTGATGCACATGATTAAAAATACAGGCAAAACACCTGTGAAAAATCCAAACTGAAACATCATTCATATTAACACAATTTGTTTTACAAACTATTCTGAGTAACTTAATTTAAAAAAACATTTATCAACTGCCAAACTATGGCTTGAAGAATTGATATCTACTCTGCACCTGGAACGAACCAGATTTATTTTAAAAGGCAACATTGGACAATTTCAGAAAATTTGGGGCTTTTGTTACTTCATGGGGAATTCCTCCCCCCAAAACAATGTATTGTAACTAAAAGTTGTTTTGATTATCACTGTAGTGTATACTTACAGGCTGGGCTTGGGGTGTTTTTTTTTTTTTTTAATGTAAATGTATGCATATCAGAAAACTAATCCTGGAATCTGTGATTTCAAGTTTATTCAACAACCAAATAAAAAACTTATTTGACAAAAAAAAAAAAATTGTTTACAGTTGAAGTCAGTCTTTGAATTTTATTCTTTGTTTTTAAATGTTTCCCAAATGATGTTTAACAGAACAAGGACATTTTCACAGTATGTTTGATAATATTTTTTCTTCTGGGGAAAGTCTTATTTGTTTTTTTTCGGCTAGAAAAAAAGCAGTTTTACATTTTTTTAAACACCATTTTAGGGACAAAGTTATTAGCCCTTTTCAGCTATATTTTTACTCGTCTACAGAACAAACCATCATTATACAATAACTTGCCTAATTAGCCTAACCTGCCTAGTTAACTTAATTAACCTAGTTAAGCTTTTAAATGTCACTTTAAGCTGTATAGAAGTGTCTTGAAAAATATCTAGTCAAATATTATTAACTGTCATCGTGGCAAAGATAAAATAAATCAGATATTAGAAATTAGTTACTAAAACAATTATGCTTAGAAATGTGTTGAAAAAATCTGCTCTTCGTTAAACAGTAATTGGGGAAAAAATAAACAAGCAGTCTAATATTTCAGTGGGGATAATAATTCTGACTTCAACTGTATATTAAGACTAATTTCATTCTCTTATTTTTGGTTTATTGTTTTACAGATCCCTGTTACAACTACACTGTGCTGGACGATCCATGGAGAGCCAACAGCAGTCAGCCATCAAAGCCAGTGACCAAATGTGACCAGTCAGTCTCCTGGAGCGGCTGGTATCGGCTCTTCATTAACGGTCTGAACGCTAAGATCCCAGACACATGTGTTCAGCAGCTCAGTTGTGGCACTGATTACCCAATGTGGATTCGTGGTGGACACCCAACAGTAGCGGATGAAATGGTCACTCGAGATGTCTGCGCTAATGCTTACAGTTACTGCTGCTATTACGGCTCTTTTCCTATTCGAATCAAAGCCTGTCCAGGAAATTATTTTGTCTATGAGCTGCTTAGACCAACTTACTGTAATTTGGCCTACTGTACAGGTAATTATTTTCACATCAGTTCTTTCATGATATTTGTGTTTCTGGTTATTTGTCTATTATTAAGAATGAATAATTGAGATCATATCATATGTTTTATTGATAATCAGCATTTTCTTTAGTGTACAGATGATGAATGTGGTTAGTCATTATCATCACATCACTGATCAGCAGCAAACACTGACATTATATTATTTGAGTAAATTCATTATAAATGTTTTATATAATGAGAAAAGACTCTCATCAGCATCTGTAACCAGTGAAGTTTTATTTTAATTACTAATATTCTTGTCTGTATACGAGTCCTTGCTCCTTTTCCCCTCCTGAAACCTTGACACTAATGTTTTCATGCACTCTTTGTATGTTCAGTATTATTTGTCTGATTGTTGATTGTTTTCAGTTGTTTCCAACATTAACATCACCAGCACCAGTACAACAGTCACACCACAGACGACAAGCTCAGCTGGTAATGTAGTCTGATGATTCCTCTGAGTGTGTTTGACTGAGTGTGTAGAACTGAACAGGTGTGCGAGTGTGTTTGTGTCTCTGGATAAAGATGAAGGATTAAAGAGGATTTGAGATGTACAGCTTCAGATCATTGCAGACATTTTCATGAACATATTTTGCATTTGAGATGTGTTATTATTGTGTTCACTGTGATTTTCTCTCATTGCAGTTATAAATATCACACTGCAGGAAGGATGTTCTGTAAGTTGAGTTTCTGAAATATACATTTAATAGTTTTAAGGGCTGTGGGATTATATTTGTGATGCACGCATGTAATTTAACAATAAATGTGCTTCTCTATTTCTGATGGTTTTGTTCAGAAGCTTAGGTTGTTTGTTATTAATGTTGCAAAACATGATTAAAGACAGATTTCTGTACTGTATAAAGCTGAGTTGTGGTTTCAGAATCAGAGCTCTGGATGTCTACAAAATCTTCTTGAGCAGATAGAGAACATTACAGCTCAAGAGCTTCCACTGAATGTAAGTCTTCAAGAGAAACAGAATAAAGTCAGTTCTGTTAGAGTCGACTGACAGAGCAGTTTTATCTTATTGTCTGTCTTTACATCTGTGTGTTTGATCATTGAATCAGACGGTGACCGACATTTTGACTGTGGTCTTCAACGCTTCAGAGAAGATTTCAGTGTCTTCATCATCAGCCAGTCCAGCTCAGCTAGCCTCATATGGAACTAAAGTGTTGAAAAGCAGCGAGAAACTCATTTCTACATTGGTGAAGCCGACAGACACAAGTGCCAATGTCAGTTTCACTCTTGCAGCTGTAGGTAAGTGGAGACACTGGCCCCTTTCACACAGTGATACTGGTAAATATCTGGAAAATTTCCGGAACTACTTTACCGGTGTATTCAAAAAAGCGCTGTTCACACAGGCGAGGACGTTACGGAAATTTTCCGGAAAAGAGCATTCACACATCCATTCCAAAATACCGGTAAATTCTGACATCATTCACCACAAATGAGCTTTAAACGGCTGCGCTTGAATTTGTAAACATTTGACTAAATTACAAACTCTGTGGATGATCAATATTGTGAACAACTTTCGCAGGATCACTTTCGCATGTCGAGATGTTCATAATATGTGCGTTTCACAGGCACACGCAAAGCTTGAAGGTAAACAAACAACGGCTTATCATAAGCATCTCATCGATGATTATTTACACAGTTGGCATTAAGAAGAACATATAAACGTGATCTGACTAACTTCTAGCAGCTAAATGTGTCTGGAAAAATATTCAAAGGCTTTTATTCTCATAAACCGCGCGGACGTAAATGCGTCTGACTGTTGTGATTGGCTAAAGCAGACGTCTCACGTCAGCACGTTCTAGACGTGCATGCGCTTATTACGGTAATCTTCCTTCTGCGTTCACACAAAATAGCTAAAAAAAAATTTAAAAAATAAAAAAAATAAAAAATAAAAAAATAAAAAATAGCCAGAACGAATTTACCGGTATTTTCAAAAAGGACCTGTTCACACATACAACCTTTCCGGAAAATTGCCGGCAATTTTCCCGAAAGGTCTGTATGTGTGAAAGGGGCTATTGTTATTATAGATGATGAACCTGAGATTATATATCAGAGACTCAATCACACCAGCACAGACCTGCTCATCTTTGACTTACTCAAACTGAGCAACACTTGCAAATATAAGAAAATCAAAAATAATAGCTGAATCTGTGATGATATGAACTGTTGCTGTATTTAGCACCTCTCTACAAGAGTCCAACAGGGAAAAATACACACATACACAGTCTGTATACAGGCAAATAAGGAGTTTAAAAATTAATCCTGTTACACACTGTTACCATTTTTATTAAGTGAATGGTTTTAGGGGTTAGATGATTCAAAGAATGTAAATGTGATTTGCTTTTGGCTGACTGAAGTCTGGTTTTGCGCTTCTGTCATGTGAAACACCGCAGTGTGCAGGTACACGGACTGAGACAGCAGCACAGAGAGGATCATGTGTGTGAGTCGGATGTCTTTTGCTGAAAGCCAGACATTTTGCCCAGAGGGGTGTTGGGGAGTTGAATATCACCCTGGCACTTGCATTGTCGTGATCTTTGACCCTTACACTCAGTGATTGACTTCAGTGGCATCTAATGGCTCCCCACAGATGGCAGGGGAGAAGTGATGGTTCATCATCCAAACATGCACTGCAGCAGGATTGAGCTGGTGGGCTCATGGCTGTGGAATAAAAGTTGATGGGATGGGACTAAGGTCAATGGGAAATAGGGAACAATTATCAAGGAATCGAGGAGAGAGCAGAAATGAGCATCCTTAGACATATTCAAAAACATCAGGGATCATGTACCACCAGTACCAGATAGAGATCATCAAGACTGCTGATTGCTTGGGTCCAGAGCCTGAAGAAGTGTGCATGAGTCCATGAGGGTTGTAAAAAAAGGTGCACATTATTTAGCCTATACCATACGGAACCACAGCAGAGCTGGTTCAGATGTCCAGATCTGATCATCAATGGACCATTCTATTGGACTGATATTGATGGCTAGAGGTGAACGTCATGATTTTGCCCAATACAATACAATTCTGGATTAACATCCATGTTGATCCTGGAGCATCATGTCTGAAAATGTAACCCATACCTATTCCCTACTCCTAAACCCAACTATAAGGGGAATAATAGTTGGATAACAATCATGTAGAAATACATAAACTTATACAGTAAACTTATCCCTTAATTCTGGGGCTGATTGGAATGTTGTTCCAGGTTCAACATAGATGTTAATGCAGGAACAGGTCCTTCTTATTGAAATCAGGTTGGCGGGATAGAGATAGGATGGTTCAGGAGGTGCTACTTTAAGAACAGGAAAGTAAAATCTTGGCAGAGCATCTGCTTGATGATATCTGGTCAGTGTGTAAGAGTGGAGTTGAATCCTGAAGTGAAACTGAGGTTGAGGCTTTGCTTGACAAATGGATTCAAGATTTCTGAGATCAGTGATGACTTTGAACTGGTGTTTGGCTGCATCTGTGTTCTAGCCTCTGTAATTGCATAAGCCACAAAAGTGGATGGATGGTTAGTGAAATACTTTACCTGCTTGAGGTACAGTTGGTGCATATTCAGCTTTTGGAGGACTTGAACTTGATCACAATGTTCTGTTATCCTTTAGCAGTAAATCAATACGACATTGATGTAAACCACAACAAAGTGCTTCAGGAACTCACTGAATGCTTTATTCATGTACCTTTGAAAGATTATCAATGGCCAGCCCATATGGCATCAGCTGGTACTCCTAGACACTGGAGAGGGGATCCTTAAATTCAGTTTTGTGAAGATTTGAGTTCTACAAAGCTGTTCTGGGTCAGCAAAAAAACAGAAGTGTTAGTAATGCTTGATGTTTGACTTTGGGCTGCTGTGATTGACTCAAAGTACAAAGGATGCTTGTTTCAATACCTATCCAATATACAGGGTATACACTGAGTAACTTGTGTTGCCTCGGGCAGTAGCTCCATGCCAATGTGGTGAAAGTTTGGTATCCTGCTGCTTAATGAACATCCTAAATTGGCCTGAACTCATGGGGAACATCCACTTCTAGATGAGTTTTGGGTCTTCTTACACATTTGAAGTTGATTTCTTAAAAAATCAGTTGTTGGAGAGATTCTGAGAGCAGAAGAAAGTTTCATGATGTCATGACTTCATTGGTGTGACTGGCTCAGTGATGTAGTATTATCTTATTTAACCATTTGATTTTAAAATTTAGAAATCTCTGAATTAGTAAAGTAAATTAGCACATAACAGCATGTTTGTTTTTAATCAGAGGGACAAGTCTTCATGGTTGGACCACAGGTGACCTTAGATAAAATCCCTCAACTTGACACAACAAATTCTTCTGTAGACATCGATCTTATTGGCATCGCCAAGAACAACAATGACAGTGAGTTGAATGTTTGGTGTAATCAGTGTTTTATGTATAATGAAACCTCATTTCACCACCACTAAACCACATTTACTCTTTTGACTTTGTTATTTGTATATAATATTGTATATAAGCCTCTGTTTCTGTCCCACAGGATCTGCTGCCGTGGCTTTCATGAGCTACACCACAATGGAGAATCTACTGAAGGCCGACTTCTTCAACACAACTAATGACACCATTAAAACCATGATGTCCACTGTGATCTCAGCTACTCTTCCCAAAACCAGCAACACTGCACTCACCAAAGCAGTCAACTTCACCTTCAGACACATCAGAGTGAGAGACTGAAATGTGTTTTAGTCCAACATCAGCACTGATCAACATCTGAACACATCTAATATTCACTCTGCTCATATTTTCTGCTTGTTTCTTCTTCTTCTTGCAGGAGTTTGAGCCCAGCGGTTCTCTGTCCTGTGTGTACTGGAATATCAGCGAATGGATTGAAGATGGTTGTTCTGTGTTAAACAGCAACAGCAGCCACACTGTGTGTTCCTGTGTTCATCTGTCCACATTCGCTCTCATCATGCAGACCAGCAGCAGTCCACCACCGGTACCAGAACATTTCTAGAGAGCATTGAAGAGCAGCACAGATCTGGCACTCATGTTCTCTGCATGTTTTCTCAGAGCGATCTGCTGGATCTGCTGGGTCTGGTGTGTGTGATCGTGGGTCTGGTGTTCTTCAGTTTGGCTCTGTTGTCCTTTGCTCTTTGTCAGTGGAGTCCTGGAGTCAATAATGTGGCTCGAATCAACATCTGCATCAGTCTGCTGTCGGCTCACCTTCTGTTGCTGCTCACACAACAGTTCCTGAGCCTCATTCGCCCTCAGCAGGTGAGAATGATGAAGGAGCTCTACAGCTCAGCACAGCCGCACTGAGAATCATCATAACCCTCTCTCATGCTCTCCAGGTGTTGTGTGTGGCGATAGCAGGCCTTCTGCACTTCCTCTTCCTCTCCGCCTTTGTGTGGATGTTCATTGAAGCTGTGCTGCTCTTCATCTGTGTACAGAACCTATCACGAATCAGCTCCAAAAAGAAGGAGGTGCTTAGCAGTGGGTTCTTGTGTGTGATTGGATATGTGCTTGCTATGGTTGTGGTGTGTGTGTCTGTTGGGCTGTTTCCAGAAGGATACGGCAGTGAACAGTGAGTGGTGTTGTTTATTTGTTCATTTGATTATAAGCTCCAACTCGTAACAACGTCACACACGATTAAAATCAGTAACTGTCGTGTTCTTGTTGATAAATGTATTTAATCATTATTATATTGTGTTTTCCTCTAATCAGATGCTGGATGAAAACAGATAAAGGGTTTATCTGGAGTTTTCTGGGTCCTGTTTGTGTCATACTAGCAGTAAGTTTAAGTTACAGACATGTTTACATGAGCTGTTAAAATCGACAAAACAAAACTGATCATTACTGTTTTCCACAGTTGAACATGATTCTCTTCATCTGCATCTGCATCGGTCTGAAATCAGCTCTCTCAAAACTGAACGCTGAAGTTTCACAGATGAAGCAAACCAAGTAACAAACGGATTCATTCTTTATGAAAACACATATCCATTAAACTACACACAATATCTTGTTCTTTCTCTCATTTACCACAGGGTTATGGTGTTTAAAACACTGGGTCAGTTTGTGGTTCTTGGTTGTCCTTGGATTCTGGGGTTCTTCATTAATAGCAGTGAGGTGCTGCATATCTTCTACCTGGTCTTGAACTCTCAGCAGGGAACCTTCATCTTCCTGATCTACTGTGTGCTCAATAATGAGGTCAGACATTTACTCAGTCTTCTGTCATATTCAATGTCAAATGCCAATTTAAGGCAAAACAGAGAAAATTAGCAATGAAGTCAGCCGTATGCTTATATGTATGAGTGGTTAGTAGATCACTTGCAGAACTTTCCTGTTAGAACTTTTATTTATTCGTGCTCTTTTAGTCTTTTAAATCATATTTTCTTGTTCTTAAAATCTAATTGTATGATCAGTCATGATCAGTGTTGGGAGTAATGTGTTAAAAAAGTAATGAATTACAGTAATATATTACATTTTCCTGTAACGCAGTAGTGTAAGGCATTACTAATACATTTTCAGTAATATTTTACTCTGTACATGTTCAGCAACGCGTGCGTTACAACACACTTTTCGCCCGCAAGACATTAACAAATAAAAATACCGCAGTTCTATTTCCTGTTCGTGGCTAGAGAATATATGCGCGTGCTGTCATTAATCTCCCTCTGGCTATGGGACCTTTTTTCTTTGAACGCGGAATGATTTCAGCTTCTGAGCTCAAGGTCCGGGGCTATTTGGCTCAGCCCGGTTCGCAGTACGCACAGCGGAAAATAGATGAAAATGGCATAAGACAGTGCATTCGCGAGACGGACGTAAGTGCATATGGCGTTATTTCACTGACAAATGTCGTAAGCTCATTCATGTAATACGAGCGAGTGAACGTGCCGGTTTCCTCTGTGGACAAAACTCCTCGCGTTCACTCAACACTGGCTGGGCTGCTCACGTGCTAACGACCTGCTCTCGCTCCGTCAGATGATGCAGACTCACAATCTGTGCCGTGTGTTTCCTCTTCCTTTCGTTCTGTTGCTCTCCAGAGATCCTCCTAATTGTTATCCCAATAATGTTTATATGGTTTATATATTGCTTCACTATTTACTTACAGGTTAAGATAAATTCTATAATAAATACTAGTGTTTTTGAGTCTAAGGTATACTGCCTATGTTTTAGGCTAGTATTTGTTGTATTAAGAATAGTGAACTCATAAAATTAAATATAAAGTGTAGTTTTACTACAGTGAAGTGTGGTGAATTGTAGTACAATCTACCCCATATTGTAAAAAAAAAACTCCAGCACTGGATCATTTCTTTATATTACACTTGTTGTGTTACCATAGCAACTATAGTATTACCGCAACAGGGTAATTACAGTACTTAATGATAGGGTTGTAACAATATACCGGTATGACGGTTTACCACGATTTGAATGTTCACGATTATCATACCATGAACAATTGCATATCAACGGTTTTAACCCTTAAAGACCGAGACAGCCGCCCGCGGCTAAAAATAAGTATTGCTCTTAAATGTTTAATAACTTTTGATCTGCTGATCCGATTCATACAATTCAAAGATTGGCATAAAGAAGAGAATCTCAGCTTTCCAGAGCTGTATCACATAACATTCACTTTCAGAGGCTCTGGAATCAGTGCGGTTACGTCATCAACATTTGACAACGCTGATTTGACAAAGAAACGCTCGTCACTGTGTCTCCGGACAAATCAGACATGATACATTGATGCATTGTCCCTCCTCCATGCCCAGATTGGTTCAAACTCGCTATATCACAACCAATAAGCATAGGTTTCGCTTTTGTTTGTGGACCAAGCTTTTTGAACAACACGAAATGAGAGATAGGCATACATTTATGCGCGGCTAAATAAAACGCAAAAAAAAAAAAAGTTTTGCATGAAATAATTCTCATACTAAGTACTTTTGCATGCACAGCAGCACAGAAACATGACAAAACAGTGACACAGCAAAGACGAACTGCTGCTCTTGCTGTTTTCAAAAGACGCAAATGAAGATGCAGCTGTTTGTCTGCATTGCATACAACCATATCCATATCCATATCGATAGACAACCATATCCATGCTGGCACATAAAACCTAAGGATGTTCCATATTGAATCTAGTTTCGTTATGTAACTATTTATAGTATAGTAAATATTTATATCTATTTTTTACTGAGGATTTGCACCATGTTTATTTGGACTTTATTTGGACTTTGACACATTATTTATTATTTTCTTATTTTTATTTGTTCATTGTAAGTGGTGTTGTTTATAGTAACTAAAAGTCAAATTTGCTTCACTGTTCTATTATTTTGTAACATTTGTAACATACCGTATACCGCGAAACCGTCAAACCGTGGTATTGTTTTAGACGATTATCATACCGTGAAAAATTCATACCGTTACAACCCTACTTAATGACAATATGTGTGTTCAGGGGCCCTGTGGAACAGCTTCTTCTCAAAATGAAGATGATGGCAGGGAAAATGTCCTCCACAATCTCATTAACAATGTGGAAGACAACAGACACTAGTTCACTTTATTTTAGTTGCCATAAAAATATGTGATTTGATGATGAGATTTATTTGAAGAGTGAATAGTACAGTAGGCTATAATACCTTATCAAGTGTTTCTGTTAGTTACATTTCTGCTTGCGTTAGTTTTTATTATTGTCTAAATGCTTTTTATTTGAAATATCTCATCATATAACATACAGCCAACAATGTTATGGTTTATTAGATTAAAAATTTTAAGTCTATTTTAGTATTTTGGTTATTGTTAATAAATAGTGTACTAATATAATTCATATCAAAAACGCTCGAAAGGAAGAGGGAACACAAGACACAAATTGTGAGTCTGCATATAATCTCACTGAGAGAGCAGTGTACTGAGAGCAAGAAAACTTGTGCGTGAGCAGTGCATATTTGAGATATCGTGAGAATTTGTGCGCGAGCAGCGTATGTGAGAGCTCGCAAGCAGTTTTGTCCACAAACAGGAAATCAGTGCACAAACTTTATACTGAGAAAGCTGTTCATCATGCTCACTTTGTGCAAGACGGTTTTGTGTTGTAAACCACATGAATGTAAAGTAAATACAATAATGGCAACTAGGGTTGTAACGGTATGAATTTTTTACGGTATGATAATCGTCTAAAACAATACCACGGTTTGACGGTTTCGCGGTATACGGTATGTTACAAATGTTACAAAATAATAGAACAGTGAAGCAAACTTGACTTTTTCCAAATAATATATTTTCAGTTACTATAAACAACACCACTTACAATGAACAAATAAAAAATAAGAAAATAATAAATAATGTGTCAAAGTCCAAATAAAGTCCAAATAAACAGGGTGCAAATCCTCAGTAAAAAAATAGATATAAATATTTACTATACTATAAATAGTTACATAACTAGATTCAATATGGAACATCCTTAGGTTTTATGTGCCAGCATGGATATGGTTGTCTGTGGATATGGATTTGGATGTGGTTGTCTGCAATGCAGACAAACAGCTGCACCTTCATTTGCGTCTTTTGAAAACAGCAAGAGCAGCAGTTCGTCTTTGCTGTGTCACTGTTTTGTGCTGCTGTGCATGCAAAAGTACTTAGTATGAGAATTATTTCATGCAAAACTTTTTTTTTGCGTTTTATTTAGCCGCGCATAAATGTATGCCTATCTCTCATTCCGTGTTGTTCAAAAAGCTCATGTTGGTCCACAAACAAAAGCGAAACCTATGCTTATTGGTTGTGATATAGCGAGTTTGAACCAATCTGGGCATGGAGGAGGGACAATGCATCAATGTATCATGTCTGGTTTGTCCGGAGACACAGTGACGAGCGTTTCTTTGTCAAATCAGCGTTGTCAAATTTTGATGACGTAACTGCACTGATTCCCGCGAATGTTATGTGATACATCACTGGAAAGCTGAGACTCTCTTCTTTATGCCAATCTTTGAATTGTATGAATCGGATCAGCGGATCAAAAGTTATTAAACATTTAAGAGCAAAACTTATTTTTAGCCGCGGGCGGCTGTCTCGGTCTTTAAGGGTTAAAACCGTTGATATGCAATTGTTCATGGTATGATAATCGTGCACGTTCAAATCGTGGTAGACCGTCATACCGGTATATTGTGACAACCCTAATGGCAACAATAAGAAAAGAAACATAATCTGCATTTTGTCATGGCATTGGAGTTTACATATCGGCCTGTTGTGTCTAATATGAATATAGCCAAGCCATTCACAGATATTGCCAGATAATCACTTTACCTCTACCACACTTTTAACAGATCATTTGTAATTTTGGCTGTCATCATTTCTTGCATTGTCTTGAGCCATCACATTGCCAATTATATACTATATTGTTAGTAGCAATGACTGTAAAAAATATGGACGACGCGACAGCCCTTTTTCCCATTGAACGCCTTGAGGGCAAAACGCTTGCTTGACGGGCACAAACTGTCGCAAAAGACTGCTGAAATTGGAGCCAGACATGCGCAGAAGGATTGTCTGATGGAGCCAGAGGAGGAGCCGCGAAAATGAGCAGAGTCGAGCTTCCAATCAAACGCTTTATGTAAAATCAACTACGCCCCCCGAACTTCTCAGCATGCGTTTGCTGTCATATCAACACAAATGGATGTAATAACGTTAACAAATATGAGGGTTTTATATATTCAATCGCGCCAGCTCCAGGCCGCAGCGCATAACTTACTCGCGGCGTCGCGGGCTGATTCCGGCTCGCAAGCGGCAGCGCCTGCTCGCTCGGCCGCCGCATCTGGCTCGAATGACTCGGGCTGGAATTGGGTAGTGAGTCCAGGCATCTGGAGTAGGTCCAGCAGAGGTAACATTAGTCAGTCTGAGCTCTAAGAGATAAGTCTCCGGCAGGCGAGAATCTAGCCGGAACTGTGTTTTGCTATCTGGGTGGCTAGGCGTGTATCAGCAAACTAATAAAGCCCGAAAAAAGCTCTGACCTTAGCGAATAAACAGTGTTCCACCAGGATCATGTATGTCAGAAACTATAGTTTACTGCTGAACTCATTTTGTCATGGTAAAATAACACAGAAATCGATTAATAACATTTCAGTCCACTTCAGTCTCCTGCCGAAGCTCAGACGCCGCGCTTTGAGAAACTGTCAATCACAGCTGTCAATCACGATGACACGCCCAGCATTAAATTACTGCTAAAAACAAACTGTTTACAAAAATGAAGATCTGCACCTATTTCAGCACAATAACCAGTGCCTTAATCGACCAGAACTATCTTTCGGGACATTTTATTGCAAGTGTAATATTTTTTTTTATTTGGGCTCAAGTCTCCTTCATTAACACGGAGGAGGCGGGCTTTATGACTTGTACTGCAGCCAGCCCCCAGGGGGCGATCTAACGGCCGAAACCTTCACTCAAACGTAGGCTTGCGGCACACTGGGTTAGTAGCTTGGAAAGGTCACAGTCATTCTGCTACATCAAATCACTTTCTACTGGATGTAAAATGCTCATTATAGAACATTATAGAATTTTATAATGTGAAGTTCTAATTCTGTAGTTATTTTGGTGAAAGTAACTAAAAAGTAATATAAGAGTAATGTAACATATTACAATTCTGAGACAGTAATATTGTAAGGTAAGGGATTACATTAAAATAAAAGTAATAAGTAATATGTAATGTATTACAGTTTGGAAGTAACTTGCACAACACTGGTCGTGATGTATAAAAGGTTAAACTGATCTCCAGAACTCTCTCATTCCTGTCCAGATCAGGCAGCAGTACTGGAGGTGCTTCAAATGTCTGTGCTCTGGATGCAAAGAAAACTGAGGACTGCAGCATCGTGTACAGGGAATATGAAGTACTATAATGTACACACATGATTTTAAAATGTAGTTATGTTACTAAATGTCATAATTTCAGTTCCTTTTTGAAAATGATAGAGAAATGTGATGCATATGACACTTAATATTACAGCTGACAGTACTTTTGATGTTAAGCATTGACTTCTCTTTAATCTCCAAGCTCTGAATTCAAGATTATTTGGTGAAGGGTAAGAATATTTTATAACTAAATCTAAAAGCTTTTGTTCACTTCAAAGAGTTCTGACTTGTTTTTAGGATGTGTTAAATATTATGAGGGTGGTTTGCTCCTTAATATTTCTCCATTGATATGCTTGACTATTGTTTTTGCATAATGAACATTACAGCTAAAAGCTCAATTAGCTTAAAGTTTTGAAGACATCATTCAATAAATATTGTAATTTACAGACAAATAAGTTTGAACTGGATTATTTTCAATATTCCGCGGCTGCAGACACATCCAATCCCCAACTAACAGGCTACACAACATGCCAACACAAATCTCCCATAACCTTTCATATGCCATGGGAATTTCAAGACCTAACTAGCAATTTCACTGTAATTTTTCATTAAATACCTGCAACCAGGGCTTTACATTAACGTTTTTGATCACCAGCCACTGTGACTAGTAGATTTCCAACGTTACTAGCCACTTGCCATTTTCACTAGCCACAATTTTGTTGTTTGGAAAATATATTTTATATAAACAAATGAAACTTTGACATGTTAAAATGACTTGATTTAGATGTTGTGTTGTCCACATGCCTCCTCTTTTATTTTACTGTTTGTGTGTGTTGTGTATGAGCTTGCTCACTGTGCATGAGCAAATGGGTTGTGTTACACTGCAATTGGTTTTGTTTCACATGACTTTTTAGGGCTCAGAATAAAGGTTTTACCAAATTGATCTCTGACCACACCAAAAAGAAATATTTATTTCTTTGGCACATATTTAAATGTGTCAAAACAAGCAAATATATAGCTGTATACATGCATATTATTCAACAAAACAAAGATCTACTGTCATGCATCTAAAATATGCATAGACATCTGTCCTGGCTAAAGGTCCCAGATCACCGGTTACGACACACAAATGGGGAGTTAATCTCATATTAAAGCAATGTTATTGTAAAGGATGATAATTAAACTATATTAACAAAAATAAGCAAAAGAAAGCAGGTAAAAACACACCACGAGTGATAATGAAAGGATGATCACGTGCCTGAGCATAATTAAAACGGATTCAAACAACACTGAGGACTGCATCATGACTGAGTAATATTTGTACTGCTGAAATGCCATTATTTTACGTGTGATGTCATACCAGTAGTATAGATCTGCTATGCTGCTGATGATTTGATTTTTAGTGCAGGGCAAGTACCGAGACTTGCAACTGTCAGTACATTCACAAACATGTTTCCTATGAATATAACACATTGCTACTGCAAACACAACACACATTACCCCCCCAACAAAGCAGGACAACATGAAGTCAAAACAATAAAACTTGCATTACTCTATTGCACTAGACTATGTGTGCCTTTGTCTACCTTGCCAACTGCATTAACTCTAATGTACTGGACTCTGTCTGCCTGTGTGCTATTCTATACACTAGAATATATACATATATATATTATATACACCCCTGTCTGTACATTACAGTAATCGTCATTAAATACTTTTTTACTTATTTTCACACACAAAACAAGTTGCTTTAAAGTATAGATAATGCTATTTAGATGTAGGCTATCATGCATTTCTCTATCTATACAGATGAAACTCATACTGCCTGTGTAATATTCAGGTCTGGACTCTGTGGAGGTCATTTCATGACTGTCTTTAATTCACCAGCTGTTTTTTTGCCTAACATACTTTTTTGTATTTGGTATCACGACCAAGCCCAAAACAATTATAGGTGCTTTCCTGAAGGAACGGCGTAATGGATTAAAACCTTTCTGTTCTTTTCTGCATACACAAACCCATTAGTTTAAAGAGCCCGTGATATACATCAAATAGGGTTGTGTTTTGGTTTTAAAGGTCTCCAACAACAGTCTAATATTCCTGTAAGGTCAAAAAACACTTTTATTGTCTTATAATATGCATTTATTTTACCTAATTATCCCAGGGACTCCCATATAAATCGTTTAGTGATTCATTTGTTCCCAAAGCCCTCCTGAGCGCGAAGCTAATCTGTGCCGATTGGACCGATGACAGCCTGTTGCGATTCGTCAACACTGACATTGTTTTGCGCGAGAAAGAGTGAAATGGCTTATTAACAATATTGAAGTAGTCAGAGTGCAGAGTGTATGTGTGAGCATACCTGCCAACACTCCTGTTTTACCCGGGAGTCTCCCGTATTTCAGACCCATCTCCAGCCACCCTCCCATTTTGTTATTTATTCTGGAAAACTTCCGTAATTTCATGATCGGTGATCGCCGTTCACCTAGAGCTTCAGTTTGGCTTACTTCGGCCCTGAGTGTTATTCAGACACCTCACCCTGAACCTAACCCCCTGGTGTCCTGGATTTTCAGGGACAGATGTTGGCAGGTATGTGTGTGCAGTTGAACACCAGCATATTGCTCTATTCCAGGGGTTTTCAAAGTGTGAGGCGCGCTTCCCCTGGGGGGCGCCAGAGCATGTCAGGGGAGGCGCAGGAAAATATATTATATAATAAAAATATAATTATTAACTTTAATTATTATATGTATTTTTTATTATATTTAAATGTTTTAATTAAACAAAGCTAAAAAAAATTGACGTAAAAAATAAGAAAACCTTTTTTACCCCCTAGGCCATAGCTGTGAATTCGCTTCTGTTTGGCAAGCCCGCCAATACAGGTATATGCCTGCTAATACAATGGATCTGTTTCTGAGACCCCCCGATTCAAAGCCTTCAAGTTCAGGGCTTAAACCCAAAAGACGACGATATGATGATCAGTATTTGAGTTTAGGATTTACGTGGACAGGACCAGCTGATGAACCACGACCTTTATGTGTGGTTTGTCAAAATATTTTGGCTAATGAGAGCATGAGATCCGCTAAACTTCGACTGTTTTGACTGGGATGGACAGTTCTTGGATCTGTTCTATTCATATTGAACCATCATCCTAGTTTTAAAAACGTTATATTAAAATACTTGTTATTACTCTGTAAATAATTGCACTTTCATGCAAATGATGATCAAAGTGAGTTAACAGTCTGACATCTGTCTGTGTCTTTATATATATATATATATATATATGTGTGTGTGTGCGTGTGTGCGTGCGTGTTTGGGAGGAGGGGGGCGCCAATGGATAAGTTGTGTCAAAAGGGAGGCCCACTGTCTTAGACTTTGAAAAACCCTGCTCTATTCCTAACCATGACACACAATCAGTATTAATCCACATAGTGGCAAAAGCTGAACTATTTTGAAACTTGACCGCCGCACGTGTGCAAGATCAGCTGATAACAATGACAAATGGCAGGGAAACACGAGCTCACAAACACATTTAAATCCGTAAGCAACGTGGCACACGTCGTGTTTTCAGCGGGACATTAGACGCGATATTAGAATATAAAGAGTTAACCTGATACAGTACAAGCGGTTACAATTAACAAAACACAATTAAATACAGAATTTGCAAGCTAGAAAAAACAAGGAGGCAGCTATTTTAATCACACTTACTTACACTTGTGAAATGGAGGTAAAAACTGATCCATGATCCACTATTGCATGTACTGACAAAGTCCCTTATATCAATAGTCTTTTCTGATCTTTTCTTTAACAAACAGCTGACGAATGACCAGTTGTAAGCGTGTAGATTCCAGAAGCACTCTAACAGCAGCACAGGCTGGGCTATTAACACAGGTATTTTTTTAAAAATAAACCTCAACCACTCTCTCTTCAAAGTTTCATCTTTGGGTAGAGAAAATAACACTTACCTTCCCCTCACACTTCCAATAATATCCAGCTGAGCACAGCATGAGTTGATTCAACCAGCGTCTGCCTCAGTGTGTGTCTAGCCTCTTTTTCTTTGCTACTGTGCTAGTGGGCGGGGCCGTGCGCACTAACTGGGCGGGGCTTAAGTTTTGTATCCACGTCACGCCGAAACGGCTAAAGACTCATTATCAAGATGATTCATTTGAAGTACTAGGAGTCGACTCTTTTATAAATGAATCAATAGTTTTAAACACTGTCCACTTTAAGCCTTAGCTGGATGTTTTACCTCATTTAGAGCTGTGTTACACGCTACATGGAAGGTCATTCTCAAAAACCCATAATAGGAGCTCTTTAATAATACAATTTTGCAGACAGCACTGGCAGAAATGCAGCTTAAACCAGAACAATTAGACTAAGAGTATTCTAAATTGAACCTACATTTTCAAGCTGAAGATGAAGAAGAAATAATTATTTATGCTTATTATACCACCACTGACAGAACAAATGTAACGCTGGCCTAAAGGCTTTTAACAATAC